>NW_028154538.1:0-99107 GCF_965231275.1 Zosterops lateralis
AAGAAGAACAAAGACCTAACCGAGCTGTGAATATCGTTGCACATACAGAAGTGGGGTGCATATTAAGGAGGGTATGATCAGGAGACACATCAGCAGTGAGAGATCACGGGCGTCTGTGAGGAGTCAGCAGGGAGAGAGCACTGACAATCTCATCAGTGAGAACATGGGGATCTTCAGGGAGTAAACGTGGCAGGGCACCCACGGAGGGTGGAAAAGGGAAAGCCAGGAAAGGGTCCTGCCAAAAGGGATGATGATCCCAAAATATCTCTGAAGGGTCTCTTGGGAGAATGTTGAGGCAGTTTGCACAAAGTTTTAGCTTTCATGTTTTTCAGATTCTGTGCTGCCTAGGGGTGTAGTTCTGAGCCTCATATTAAGTGCTAGTAAGCTCTCTTCACAGAGTAGGGAGACAAAACAAATCCTTTTCCTGCTGAAGACAAAAACAACAAGCACAACTTTCAAGCCCCAAAGCATAAACAATGGTGGACTAAAGAGAGAAACAAGAAGGATGACACCTCACCACCTGAGCCTGGGGCTGGACAACTGGGCTCCAATATGCAAATGGACCAAAACAGCAAAGTTTAGGACCTCGTGACCAGTCGTCCATGAGGAGACCATTTGAAGTCCACCTTGAGTGTAGCCCTGGTCAGGCTCCTGCCCTGCCCAAGGTCTGCCCTAAAGAGCTTTCAATAAATAGCTGCTTTATTCTCTAGCTCTGTCCAGTCTCTGTTTCAGGCCAGCCTTCCCAAGGCATCATTCTCCCAGAGGTAATTAAGGACATGGACACCCAGAGGGGCAAGAAGGGAAGTCCAGAAGGGATTTAGACAGCAGGGGATGGATGGTGTTGGTGTGCTGGGAAGGGTGAGGGGGAAGGGGAGGGTGCAGGATTACAGTTAAGGCAAGAGGCAGCAGGAGGAATCTCTGTGGTGAGAAAGAGGATGATGGAAAAGAGCAGCAAGAGAAAAATACTGAGCAATGGGATGTTTTCAAGCAGGGTGTAATGCCCAAACTCTGGGAGCTGATGCAGATGGTTTGTAGCCCCGGTTGGCAGGAGAGGCAAACAAGGAGGTCAGGATCCCAGGGGGTTTCTCTGTGCTGGGGAGCGGCAGGAGCGGGCGCAGAGGGGCGGCACCGGGAGCACGGGCTGGGGGCCTGTGGGGAGCTGCGGGGCCGGGCCGGGGCTGTGGGGCAGCCGGGGCTCAGCGCCGGGCGCTGCCTGAGCCCACCACCCCCCGGGCAGGGCCGGCACTGGCCCCCGGCCCCCAGGAGGCTGCGGGACGCCCCGGCCGCTGCCCGGCCCCGTGGAGCTGCCGGCCCTGCCCGCCGGGGGAGCCGCCTTTGGACACTGCGGCACCACAGGCACCGGCTCTGGGATACGGGCTCTGCAGGGCACGGCCAGCACAAGCACCAGCGCCAAGGAAGGAAGGAAGGAAGGAAGAGCTGGGAAATGTGCATTATCCCTGCAAGGATCCAGATCATCTTTGAAGGATCTTGTTTGGGCCCTGCAGAAAGGAATGATTGTGCAGAAAGCTCAGCAGCTGTCAGAGGATGAGCACCCACAGGCACTCAGGGGGGCTGCACGAGGGGCACAAGAAGCCCCTGCAGCACTTGGGCACAAAGGCACAGCAGGTGAAGGCAAGAAGGGAGCAGGAAAAGGCCAAGCTGAAGGCAAAGGCCATGGCAGAGTTTCCACAGCCCCTGAGGGATGAAGCCCAGGGCCCAAGGGGGCCCCAGCACCGAGGGGACGGGCTCGGCCACAAGCACCTGGCACAGGCATTGCCCTCCTCGGCAGGGGAGAGCCCACCCAAACAGCCCCTGCCAAGGAAGCAGGGATCCATCTGCAGCCCACAGGGACACTGCAAGCACACACAGCAGCACCCTCAGCAGGAGCAAGTCCAGCCCTGCACGGACATGGATTCCTAGGGCTGCCACAGCTCCCATTACACCAGGGACCCACCACACTGGAGCCCTTGACAACATTCAGCCTGGGGCTGCATCCACACCAGGCCTTTTCTCTGTTTTATTCAACCACTATTAGCAGATGCCGGGGATGGGTTTGAAATGCAGGAAGTTTTATTTGCTCCTCATTGTGATTGTAATTTACTGGGAAGGCCTTTGATGGCTCAATTGGGAATGCAAATTAATATTGTAAAAGGTGATACAGAGGCCAGTTCTCTTGTACCTCTGTGTCAAATGTCTGGCAAGGCCTGTGCTGAAGTGAACCCACAAGTGTGGGCAGCCCCAGGGAAAGGGGGAAAATTAGATTCCCAGCCTCTCCAAATCACTCTGAAGCAACCAGCACTGTTGGGAAAGATGGGACAGGAAGGACTTATGGATATGATTGTCTGGCAAGAAATACTGCAGATGAAAAACCTGTGAGTGCAATAGAAATGAAAGCCAGCTTTGACATGTAGGCATGGGAGGCAGGAAAACGGTGATTAGCTGGAGATGGGTTGAAGGGCAGAAACAAAAGGACTCAGGAATGCAGCCTTTCCACTTTGCAAGGGATCAGGGCAAAAGCAGATAAGAAAAGTAGTCTTTAGAGTTTAGAATATAAAATGACATGGTAATATAGTAGTTCTCATAGGCTGCATGCAAAGTTTGTAGGTTTTGTATCTTGCACCGGTCGGTCACTGTGAATTAGAATATTCAACACAAAAAGAGAGATAATGGATTGTAACAAGGTGCCCTCTCTCTTGCTCTTGCTCTCTTGCTCTTTCCCCCCACGCTCTTGCCCCCTCTCTCTTATCCCTGCTGTCTTATCCCTTCCCCCACTCTTACCTCACTTCTACCCCTGAGCTCTCTTCTACCCTCTCTCTCCCCTCTCTCTCTCGGGGCTTCCCTCCAGCCCAGGCTGGTGGCTGAAGGCAAAGCCCTCTTTACCCACCACCCTTGTAATAAAGCCACGTGTTTCTAGAATATCTCAGCTCTGCAGAGTTCCTTGTCCCTGCCGTCCACGGATGTCACTACACAGCACGAGTGGTGTCTAAAAGCAAAACCCTATTGCAAGGGAGGGAAGGAAGGGCTTTGTAATCTCAGGAGTAATGTTACCCAGGACTAAAAAGCAGCTGTGACAATTCTGAGGATTAATAGGGAATTGCAGGACCTGGATTGAGGATTCTCTGCTCTAGCTATAACATTGGATGACTTTTTAACCCCACACAGCCTCAATGTTATGGTTTGGACATGAGAAAGGGAACAAAACTTGAGAAATGAAAAAAAAACCCAAAATGATTGATGCCCCAGCCATGGCTCCTCCAGACTCAGAAAATGAACTGGAATTGTATGTGAGTGTTAAACAGGGCCAGGCCAAAGGAATTCTTGTGCTAAAATGTTTAACCCAGTGGCCAGAGTGGCCCCACTGTCTGCAGAATTGTGCAGCCACAGCTTGAATGGGACCTGAGGCCTGAAAACTGACAGCACAAGGATCTCCTGTTGTCCAAGTCTGGCATCAAGTTCAGGCTTTGAGAACCAAAAGAGCAGGGCTGGGTTATTCCAGCAGGAAACTTGTTCAGTGGCACAGGAGGATTTAGAAGTGAGGACAGGGGAAGGGTTTAACCCAGCCTCCTGTTGGAACAGCCTGCACAGGGGCTGGGGAGAAACCCATGACTGCACTGAGGTGACAGAGCTCCAGAGCCAGGCTGGGAGAGATTGATGAGACATTCCCTGGCCTCAGGGAGAAAAGGTGTTTCTGGATGGGTCTCCAAGGGCAGCAGAAGGGAAAAGAGTTACAAGACACGCTGTTATTTAGGAAAGGGAATCAGACAAAGCACAGGTTACCCCCGACATGGTCAGCTCAACCGGCAGAGCTGTGTGTGCCTGTGAGAGCCTGGGACTGAAATGCCCTGAGCAGGAAGGCTGAAATATCTCCTGCTGACACCATGTCACCCAACAGGGGGGCCAAAAGCAATTCTGACTTCTGCAGTAATCACTGCATCACTTAGAAAGCTATTTCTGAAACAAATAATTCCAAGAGAAAGGACTGTGGAAGCAATAAACTACAATAGGGGAACTCATTTTACAGGAAAGATCCTTCAGGGGGTTCTGGCAGCTTTAGGAACACAATGGGACCTCCACAACCCCTGGCACCCCCAGAGCTCAGGTCAGGTAGAAAGAATGAATGGGGAAATAAAGAAACACCTTTGGAAGCTGCTGACAGAAACCAAGATGCCACAGGTGGGGCTTTTGCCATTGGCTCTGGCAAGAATAAGAGCCAGATCCAGGGCAGATATTCAATTATCTCCCTTGGAATTGATCTTTGGAATTCCTTCCCCTGGCAATTCTCCACCTAGTGCAGGCTGGAGATAAGGGATGTGTATTTAAAGCAGCCTGTGGCCAGAATCCTGTCTCCTGTGAAATCTCTCCCACTGGAAGCTGGGCTGGCACAGACCCTGCCTTGGGACTTTGCTGTTCACACCATCCCACCAGGACATGGGGCCCTGCCTGAGGAGTGGGAAGAAGCACCACTGGGGGCCAAGTGGCCCATCCCAAGTGTCCCTGAGCACAGAAACAGCCCCAGCACAGCTCAGCACGGGGGGACCCCTCACCCTGGGCTCAAGGGCTCGCAAGGCCCAAAGGAGATTTGGACTTCCCGGCTGCAGGAGGAGGATGGGAGGCCACGACTGACCCGCCCTGAAGGCACCGGAGCAGCAGCCAGGGCTCCACAGCGGGGGAAGCCCCTGTGCCTGCCCACAGATCCTCTGCTGGAATAGTCTGCCTGGGCACCTCCTGGGCCATCTCCAGACACTGGGGGCCCAGCCTCGCTGCCACTGCTTCAGCTTCAGGGCTTTCTGTGCCTGCACTCGCCACAGGGGCTGGGGAACACAACGGGACAATTCCACTCTGGCTCTCAGTCACACTCACACACGGGGCTGGATGGGATCACATTGCTCCAAAATATACCAAGTTCAAATTTAAAAAAAATCTTATTTCTCTAGTCAGGCTTGGTTTGCCTTTGCCCTGGGAAAGGAATTTTAAATATTATCTTTTAAAGGATGTTACACCACTCAACAGAGATGAGTTTAACATCTCAGCAGACTGGGAATAGCCCAAAAGACACCCACAAAGACAACGACCATCAACAAAACATCAACGACCATCAGCAAACAGCAACCAACATCTGCCCCAGACACTGCCCTGGAATAGCTGGAGACACCTGGTCTGGAAAAGGCTGATGAGGAAATCCAGGAGTGGGGACCTAATTAACATCAGAGGCAAAGAAATCCGGCTCCAATAGGAAACCAAATACTCAGAGCTCATCGACTTGACAGCAATGAACATCAAACCAAAGGATTCCTATGGGTTCAGACTGTAGAAAGTTTAGGAAAAATCCAGTAAAACTCACGTGTCATGAAATGATTTCCTCTGCACACCCTGGCTACGAGTGGATGAAATGATTTCTGTTGCACATCCTGGCCAAAATCAAGTAATGCCTTGACTCTCTAACACTAAAAATATTGTTGGACAAATTCTGTTTTTCTCACAGTTTCTGTAACAAGATTACACCACCACAATGATTTCTCATAATAATCCTTCTTTTATATTGTCAGTTACATTTGGACCAGGGGTGAGAATCAATTCTACACCTAGGAGAAAAAGTAAATAAAACTTGATTACTTTGAAATGTTTTTGTCTATGTTTGTGTGAGGCTCTTAGTGATGGCAAAATTTCGGTTTGGGTTTTTCGATGTTCATCTTTAGGCTGCATTTTGCAAAACTAGAAGGGCTTTAAAGGTGACCCTTTAAGGCACAAACAGGCAAAAGAATTGAACAGTTAAATTAACAGTTAAAACAAAAGCAGATTGTGGGGGGGCACATGTGAGTCATTCAGTGGCTGCTCTGGAAGAGAAGCTCCATTCCAGGCAGCCAGGAGAGGAGCTTTAGAAATGCAAATTAACACTGCTGGGGAAAAGTGGGGACAGTGCACCAGGCTCTTCTTGCCTGCGGGAGGAATTGGGCTGATTCCCTCTGCCCCTCAGCCCAAGCTCTGCCTGCTTGCACAGATGGAATTGGCACAGCCAAAGGCAGAGCCCACAGGGAGGAGATCTGACTCTGCAACACAAATTGCTTCAGCTGCAAAGGGAAACAGCCAGTGGAGAATGGTGTGAAAACTTCACTACAACAAGTGGGGGGAATCATCCCTCTCCCCACTCCAACATGTGCTGGCACTGTCTGTGTCACACAGGGAGCATCAGACCACTGGGCTGTTTGTGCTACCACAGGCTCAGAGAAATCACTTGGGAATCCAAGTCTTTGATGATTTAATTAGAGAAAAGAGATCAATTGATGCAGCCCTGGCTGGAGGGAGCCCCCAAAAATGGGGAAAAGATGAACGACCACCACAACAAATCCTACAACACCCTGGACCAGCCCCTGGGAACCCAAACCAATTCACATCAGGAGCCAGAGAACACATTGATCATTCCAATGGCACAATTAGATTACAAGATGTCCACGAAATAATAACCAACCAGACAGATCCAGCTCCTCAGTCTGGCCCACCAATCCACTCAAACCAAGAACACAACATTTCACCACGGGCTGGGATCAGATTATCTGTGAGCAGAAGGAGGAGGACAGGGTGGAAAATTAAATGACTCAAGATGCTGTTGGCAAAGAGATGACAACAGAAAAGTGGGGAAACAGAAAACAAAGGAAATAAGAAAGCAGCTCATGTTCCGGTCCAAACGTGGAAAGGATGGGAATGGGACACGGTTTGGTGGCTCCCTGGCACAGCAGGGGTTAAACGAATGCTCTTTCTCCTCTGTTGTGCTACAGCAACTCTCAACTTTGGGCCCTGCACCACACCTTGCTGAGGGCAGCTCATTCACAGCTGAGCAAGGGGATGCAGGTGGCAGCCAGGCCTCCTGAGCCACACACGGCTACAAAAGGACAGGAACTGTTAAAAATGACCCGATAATATTGGCTTTCACATTTGTGCATTAGTCTTTATATGTGGTTATTGATTTCAAGTGCAGTGGAATTTATAATCCCTTTTAGCTGCTTGCTAATAAAACTTATTTCTTATTTTAGTATGCACATTAAAGCCCACGGAAATAGTAGTGTGATGAGTGTTATGTTGATATATTCACCTTACAGCTTATAGAAATAATTATGTGATGAATGTATTGTACCACAGGCCTTAGCAAAACATAAAATGTTAAAATCCTTCTTGTAACCGAGAGAACTGTGTAAAGCAATTAGGTTGTTTCCCACATCTGCTGACTGACCTCTCCAAGTGATAAGGGTGACACCAACCAGAGCACGGGAGAAGAATTAGAGAAGAATTTGTTACCTGTTCAGTATCTGGGAAGTGTGAAACAACAGGATGAAGCCACAAGAAGAAATAAAATATATTGACCTGATCCACAGGATGTTATTTAGATAAGCCAGAACAGAAACCCAAAATAAAGCAAAGTTTCTATAACAACGAAAGCTACCAAGAATATTTGAATAATGCATGAAACCCATGAACATGTATATGCCTTAGTAAAGTAACAGTACAGAGATAACACTGTCTTAACGCACCCACGGGTCCCTTGGCTGATCGCCAGGAACACCCAGCGCTGGACATGGAACTGGTTTTTCCCTTATTGAACTTTGGAAAAATATTCTAAGACTGAATATTCGTTTTTCTCAGAATTGAGGTCACTGACAACAATCCCAAAACCAAAGAGGACCCAGCAAGAAAAAACAGAGTCAACGAGTGAATCTGCTCGGAGACAGGGCCGGGGACTGGGAGATAAGGGAGCAACGGGAGAATCCATCAGTTTCAGAAAATGTTCCTCATTGACACGGACTGTGCTCAGCCAAGGCCCTGCGAAATTCCTGAACACGGAGAAGAAGAACAAAGACTGAGCAGAGCCGGGAATATCGGATGTTCTACAAAAGGGGGGCGCATATTAACGAGGACATGCAGGAGGCGGATCGGGAAGTCGGAACTTTCCAAGGACCTTCGCCACGGGGCAAAGGGACAGGGAGATGCAGGAGGGAAAATCAGGAGAAAAAGGAGGCCGCGTCCTACAACAATTGGAGAGACCCCCCGGCAAAGGCCGCACGGCCTCTCCCTTTGTTCAGGAATAAAGTCACTTTTACAGGACTCCTCGGGCTCCTGTGGGGACACAAACCTCTGGCCACCTCTGGGAATTTTCCCGCACAGCCCCCCCCGGGGACAGGGCGGCCACCTCCGTCCTCCCCACAGGAACCGGGACGAGCCGGCGCTGCTCCGGCAGCGGCTCCTGCCGAGGCAGCGGCGGGAAGGAGAGCGCGGGCAGCCGCTCCCGCAGCGCCCTCAGGCCACGGGCAACACGGCGCCGACACGGCACAAGGAACCCGCCGGAGCCCCCTGCCGCCCCCTCCGCCCGCAGCCAGCCCCGAGCCCCGGCAGAACCGAGCGCGGCTCCCACCTGCGCTGGGGCCGCCTCCGAGCTCCGCCAGTGCCGCCTCACCGGGCTCCGGCCGCTGCCGCCGCTCCCGGGGCCGCACACGCGCTCCCACAATGGCGCCTCTGCCCAGCCACGGGCGCCCGGGGGGCGGCCCCGGCAACGGGCTTGGCCCCGCTCCGCCCAATCAGCGCGCGCCCACAACCGGCACTGACGGCACAATCAGCCAATGGCGGCGAGCGAGGCCCGGGCTGTGCACACGGCCCACACCCGCCCCGCGCTCTCAGGCCCCGCCCCCGGGCTGTGGGAGGGGAAAGCCGCAGATGAGGAACCGCCCTGGGACGGGCCCGGGCCCGAGTCGAGATTGAGCTGGAAACACAAACAAAGTTCTCCGCACCTCCCGGCCCGCCTTTCCCAGCCCTGCGTGTTCGCTGCCACCGCCTCCGAGGAAAGCCCTCAGTTCTCCCGGCCCTAATGAGGAGCATCAGCGCATGGCTTTGATTTCGCCAAAAAAAAAAAGGGAAAAGCCCCAAGGCCCTTGGGCTGAGTGGAGGAGGGGGGAGATTTCTGGCAGAAAACTCCAGAAATCTTTTTTCCCGAGGCGGGGAAGAACAAAGCCCAGCCCAGTGAGGCGGGTCGCTCCCAGCAGCGCCTCTCTGCCGTCCCAGCTGAAGCCCTCGCTGGCTGCTCCGGGCTGGACGGGCGCACCGGGAGCGCTGGGAAGGGGCCCCGGCTCGGGGCGCGGCCCCCGGGGCAGCCCCGCGGCAGCTCCAAGGCTCCGCCAGCCGGGATGGAACGTGGCAGGGGGAGCGGGGAAGGGACGGGGCTGCCGGCGCCGAGGGAACACCAGGGACACCGGGGGCGCTTCACGAGCATTTAATAAGAAACCCCAAAATTATAAACAATACAAAAACAGCAACAGTGGCACCTTAAAAACGGATGGGGGTCAGGAAGAGACATCCCACAGAAGGGATGGAATGGAATTCCACTGAATTGGAATGGACCCACAAGGATTGAGTCACACCCTTAAGGTATTGGTGCCTGTGGGGTCAAATCACACATTGGCATTATTGGCACCTTGCCCCAGCCACAGTCACAGTCACATGGAAGCACTTGCTTATGGTCTGTATCCACAGTGTTATACCAATATAGATATAAAAGCTTAGTGAATAAATATAGTGCCAGAAGAAGGTATATGAAACCTGTTTCCACAGTGTTATATCTACATATATATACAGGCTTGGTGTATAAATGTGTAGTGCAAGAGAAACAGGATGAGTCCTGGAGTGGCTCCAGGAGAAAGAAACCCCCAGCCCCAGCCCAGGCAGCCACACCTCAGCTTCCACATCACCTCCTCTTCCTGCACGTTCATCTCCTGGAGACCAGGCACTGAGGTGACCCTGAGACAAAATACTGAGATGTTCATGAGATCAGGCACGGAGGTGACCCTGAGGGTCAGTGCAAGGCAGACACTGTGCCTGAGGAAGGACATCCCAGGGTCTGGGAAAGGGCAAAGCTGTGACTGCCCAGCACAGAGAAGGTGCTTTGTCCATCCCCTGTTACAGCCGAGTTTGGGCTCTGCTGCACAGATAGGGCATCAGGTATGAGCAGGGCACACTCCTGAGTTTATTCTCAGCCAGGAAAACACACTCTGCATCGCCCAGGACAGGAACCCTGCAAGGAGGAGCAGAGACAATGCTGGCAACACAGGGGACACACTGTGCTCCCATGCCCCCATTCCCTGCCCACATCCCCCAGGCCCTGCTCGGCTCCCTGGGACTCACGAGGAGTTGAAGCTGCTGCCGTCCTCCCACTGAAGCTGCTGCCCCCGTCTGCGCAGCCCCAGCCAGAGATTGACCTTCCGGCTGGGGCGGGACAGGAACTCCTGGGAAGTGAAGAGACCAGCAGTCAGATCTGCACCCCCAGCCCAGGAGCCCCCCAGGCCCCCCTCGGACACCCCACACCCCCAGCCCCTCACTCACCATTTCCTCATCCCTGAGCACGGCCAGGGAGGCCCCGAGCTCAGAGCACCGAGCCTGACCCTGATCCCAGGTGTGCTGATCCTTCGAGAGGAAGTAGCAGATCCTGCGGTACCCGACCCAGTCATCAGGACAGGCCAGCGGAGTGCCAGGAAAAGCTGCAATGTTTGTTTGTCTTCCCCCTGCAGAGGGAAGAGGAGAAGGTCCAGGATTCCCCTCCACAGGCAATAGGGACCCTGCTGTGCCCCGAGGGGCTGGGCTGAGGCAGCTGCTCCTCCCTTACCTGACAGCACAGCCAAGGCCGGCACCAAAGCCAGGACCAGCATCACGAGCAGAGTCAGCACCAGGGTGACCTTGGGATGGGATCTGAACCTCTCACCTGCAGCAGTAAAGAGTCCATGGCTGTGAGGACGGGGCTGTCCTGAGCACGCCCAGCCCTCACATCCCCCCACCCAACACCCGGGGGACACAGGAGGGATCCCCCATTCTGTGTGCCCCTCACTCAGCTGGCAGCAAGAGAAACAAGGGACAGGGGCACAGCCAGGGCCAGGGCACAGCCGGGGCCAGAAGAACTGCCCAGCGCCGGGGGCAGCCGGGGGTGTCGGTCCCGGCCCCTGCGGGGGCCCAGCAGAGCAGGAGGGCTCTTCCAGAGCCCTGGAAACAGCCACAGCCCTGCCAGCCCTGTGCACCTGTGGGGTGACACTGTCCCCTCCCTACAGCCCACGGCGCTGGCCCTGCACTCACACAGAAACTGTAGGGGTTTCTTCTGTATGTTCTCAGCTTCTGATCCGTTCTGGCATTTCAGGGGCTTCTTCACCATCCCAGTACTGGAGCGGGGCTCATTCTCCACATCTTCATTCATTGCACACCCACCAGTGGCCCCTTCTTGCTTAGGACAAGTGGCTTCTTGCTCCCCCCTCCGAGCTCCGCCAGTGCCGCCTCACCGGGCTCCGGCCGCTGCCGCCGCTCCCGGGCCCGCACACGCTCCGGAATGCGGAGTGGGACGGAGCTGGATCCTTTCTCGACCCGCGTTCTGAGCAATCCGCGCGTGGAACACGAGGAGAGGCGGGAGACATCAGGTGGAAGGGCGGCTTGGCGCTCTGCACGGAACGGCCCCGGCTGTTTTCCCGAACTCCAGCGGTTTCTCGGGAAAGGTGGCTGAGGAAAGACCTCGGCGCTGTGCCCGGAGGGACATCCCAGCCCAGTTTCACATCCGACTTTTCAAATTAGGGAAACAATGGAATAATCACAGGACGGGATCGCGGCAGTTCCGTGCCGCGCGCCAAGCCCGCCCCTCTCCCCCATTGGCCGACGTCTCCCGCCGCGTCTCCTTCTCGCGCGCTGATTGGTCAGTGCTGGGCTGAGGGACGATCCCGGCCCGCCCACTCCGCCATGCTCGGATCGGCCCCCGGAGCGCGGAGCGACTCTGGAAACCGGGACCGGCCCCGGGAGCGGCGGCAGCGGCCGGAGCCCGGTGAGGCGGCACTGGCGGAGCTCGGAGGCGGCCCCAGCGCAGGTGGGAGCCGCGCTCGGTTCTGCCGGGGCTCGGGGCTGGCTGCGGGCCGAGGGGGCGGCAGGGGGCTCCGGCGGGTTCCTTGTGCCGTGTCGGCGCCGTGTTGCCCGTGGCCTGAGGGCGCTGCGGGAGCGGCTGCCCGCGCTCTCCTTCCCGCCGCTGCCTCGGCAGGAGCCGCTGCCGGAGCAGCGCCGGCTCGTCCCGGTTCCTGTGGGGAGGACGGAGGTGGCCGCCCTGTCCCCGGGGGGGGCTGTGCGGGAAAATTCCCAGAGGTGGCCAGAGGTTTGTGTCCCCACAGGAGCCCGAGGAGTCCTGTAAAAGTGACTTTATTCCTGAACAAAGGGAGAGGCCGTGCGGCCTTTGCCGGGGGGTCTCTCCAATTGTTGTAGGACGCGGCCTCCTTTTTCTCCTGATTTTCCCTCCTGCATCTCCCTGTCCCTTTGCCCCGTGGCGAAGGTCCTTGGAAAGTTCCGACTTCCCGATCCGCCTCCTGCATGTCCTCGTTAATATGCGCCCCCCTTTTGTAGAACATCCGATATTCCCGGCTCTGCTCAGTCTTTGTTCTTCTTCTCCGTGTTCAGGAATTTCGCAGGGCCTTGGCTGAGCACAGTCCGTGTCAATGAGGAACATTTTCTGAAACTGATGGATTCTCCCGTTGCTCCCTTATCTCCCAGTCCCCGGCCCTGTCTCCAAGCAGATTCACTCGTTGACTCTGTTTTTTCTTGCTGGGTCCTCTTTGGTTCTGGGATTGTTGTCAGTGAGCTCGTTCCCTGTCCTTTTGTAGCCGTGTGTGGCTCAGGAGGCCTGGCTGCCACCTGCATCCCCTTGCTCAGCTGTGAATGAGCTGCCCTCAGCAAGGTGTGGTGCAGGGCCCAAAGATGAGAGTTGCTGTAGCACAACAGAGGAGAAAGAGCATTCGTTTAACCCCTGCTGTGCCAGGGAGCCACCAAACCGTGTCCCATTCCCATCCTTTCCACGTTTGGACCGGAACATGAGCTGCTTTCTTATTTCCTTTGTTTTCTGTTTCCCCACTTTTCTGTTGTCATCTCTTTGCCAACAGCATCTTGAGTCATTTAATTTTCCACCCTGTCCTCCTCCTTCTGCTCCCAGATAATCTGATCCCAGCCCGTGGTGAAATGTTGTGTTCTTGGTTTGAGTGGATTGGTGGGCCAGACTGAGGAGCTGGATCTGTCTGGTTGGTTATTATTTCGTGGACATCTTGTAATCTAATTGTGCCATTGGAATGATCAATGTGTTCTCTGGCTCCTGATGTGAATTGGTTTGGGTTCCCAGGGGCTGGTCCAGGGTGTTGTAGGATTTGTTGTGGTGGTCGTTCATCTTTTCCCCATTTTTGGGGGCTCCCTCCAGCCAGGGCTGCATCAACTGATCTCTTTTCTCTAATTAAATCATCCCAGACTTGGATTCCCAAGTGATTTCTCTGAGCCTGTGGTAGCACAAACAGCCCAGTGGTCTGATGCTCCCTGTGTGACACAGACAGTGCCAGCACATGTTGGAGTGGGGAGAGGGATGATTCCCCCCCCTTATTGTAGTGAAGTTTTCACACCATTCTCCACTGGCTGTTTCCCTTTGCAGCTGAAGCAATTTGTGTTGCAGAGTCAGATCTCCTCCCTGTGGGCTCTGCCTTTGGCTGTGCCAATTCCATCTGTGCAAGCAGGCAGAGCTTGGGCTGAGGGGCAGAGGGAATCAGCCCAATTCCTCCCGCAGGCCAGAAGAGCCTGGTGCACTGTCCCCACTTTTCCCCAGCAGTGTTAATTTGCATTTCTAAAGCTCCTCTCCTGGCTGCCTGGAATGGAGCTTCTCTTCCAGAGCAGCCACTGAATGACTCACATGTGCCCCCCCACAATCTGCTTTTGTTTTAACTGTTAATTTAACTGTTTAATTCTTTTGCCTGTTTGTGCCTTAAAGGGTCACCTTTAAAGCTCTTCCAGTTTTGCAAAATGCAGCCTAAAGATGAACATCGAAAAACCCAAACCGAAATTTTGCCATCACTCAGAGCCTCACACAAACATAGACAAAAACATTTCAAAGTAATCAAGTTTTATCTACTTTTCCTCTTAGGAGTAGAAATTGATTCTCACACCCCTGGTCCAAACATAACTGACAATATAAAAGCAGGATTATTATGAGAAATTATTCTGGTGGTGTAATCTTGTCACAGAAACTGCGAGAAAAACAGAATTTGTCCAACAATATTTTCAGTGTTAGAGAGTCAAGGCATTACTTGATTTTGGCCAGGATGTGCAACAGAAATCATTTCATCCACTCGTAGCCAGGGTGTGCAGAGAAAATCATTCCATGACACGTGAGTTTTACTGGATTTTTCCTAAACTTTCTACAGTCTGAACCCATAGAAATCCATTGGTTTGATGTTCATTGCTTCCAAGTCGCTGAGTTCTGAGTATTTGGTTTCCTATTGGAGCCGGATTTCTTTGCCTCTGATGTTAATTAGGTCCTCACTCCTGGATTTCCTCATCAGCCTTTTCCAGACCAGGTGTCTCCAGCTATTCCAGGGCAGTGTCTGGGGCAGATGTTGGTTGCTGTTTGCTGATGGTCGTTGATGTTTTGTTGATGGTCGTTGTCTTTGTGGGTGTCTTTTGGGCTATTCCCAGTCTGCTGAGATGTTAAACTCATCTCTCTTGAGTGGTGTAACATCCTTTAAAAGATAATATTTAAAATTCCTTTCCCAGGGCAAAGGCAAACCAAGCCTGGCTAGAGAAATAAGTTTTTTTTGAAAATTTGAACTTGGTATATTTTGGAGCAATGTGATCCCATCCAGCCCCGTGTGTGAGTGTGACTGAGAGGCAGAGTGGAATTGTCCCGTTGTGTTCCCCAGCCCCTGTGGCGAGTGCAGGCACAGAAAGCCCTGAAGCTGAAGCAGTGGCAGCAAGGCTGGGCCCCCAGTGTCTGGAGATGGCCCAGGAGGTGCCCAGGCAGACTATTCCAGCAGAGGATCTGTGGGCAGGCACAGGGGCTTCCCCCGCTGTGGAGCCCTGGCTGCTGCTCCGGTGCCTTCAGGGCGGGTCAGTCGTGGCCTCCCATCCTCCTCCTGCAGCCGGGAAGTCCAAATCTCCTTTGGGCCTTGCGAGCCCTTGAGCCCAGGGTGAGGGGTCCCCCCGTGCTGAGCTGTGCTGGGGCTGTTTCTGTGCTCAGGGACACTTGGGATGGGCCACTTGGCCCCCAGTGGTGCTTCTTCCCACTCCTCAGGCAGGGCCCCATGTCCTGGTTGGATGGTGTGAACAGCAAAGTCCCAAGGCAGGGTCTGTGCCAGCCCAGCTTCCAGTGGGGGAGATTTCACAGGAGACAGGATTCTGGCCACAGGCTGCTTTAAATACACATCCCTTATCTCCAGCCTGCACTAGGTGGAGAATTGCCAGGGGAAGGAATTCCAAAGATCAATTCCAAGGGAGATAATTGAATATCTGCCCTGGGTCTGGCTCTTATTCTTGCCAGAGCCAATGGCAAAAGCCCCACCTGTGGCATCTTGGTTTCTGTCAGCAGCTTCCAAAGGTGTTTCTTTATTTCCCCATTCATTCTTTCTACCTGACCTGAGCTCTGGGGGTGCCAGGGGTTGTGGAGGTCCCATTGTGTTCCTAAAGCTGCCAGAACCCCCTGAAGGATCTTTCCTGTAAAATGAGTTCCCCTATTGTAGTTTATTGCTTCCACAATCCTTTCTCTTGGAATTATTTGTTTCAGAAATAGCTTTCTAAGTGATCCAGTGATTACTGCAGAAGTCAGAATTGCTTTTGGCCCCCCCTGTTGGGTGACATGGTGTCAGCAGGAGATATTTCAGCCTTCCTGCTCAGGGCATTTCAGTCCCAGGCTCTCACAGGCACACACAGCTCTGCCGGTTGAGCTGACCATGTGGGGGGTAACCTGTGCTTTGTCTGATTCCCTTTCCTGAATAACAGCGTGTCTTGTAACTCTTTTCCCTTCTGCTGCCCTTGGAGCCCCATCCAGAAACACCTTTTCTCCCTGAGGCCAGGGAATGTCTCATCAATCTCTCCAGCCTGGCTCTGGAGCTCTGTCACCTCAGTGCAGTCATGGGTTTCTCCCCAGCCCCTGTGCAGGCTGTTCCAACAGGAGGCTGGGTTAAACCCTTCCCCTGTCCTCACTTCTAAATCCTCCTGTGCCACTGAACAAGTTTCCTGCTGTAATAACCCAGCCCTGCTCTTTTGGTTCTCAAAGCCTGAACTTGATGCCAGACTTGGACAACAGGAGATCCTTGTGCTGTCAGTTTTCAGGCCTCAGGTCCCATTCAAGCTGTGGCTGCACAATTCTGCAGACAGTGGGGCCACTCTGGCCACTGGGTTAAACATTTTAGCACAAGAATTCCTTTGGCCTGGCCCTGTTTAACACTCACATACAATTCCAGTTCATTTTCTGAGTCTGGAGGAGCCATTGCTGGGGCATCAATCATTTTGGGGTTTTTTTTCATTTCTCAAGTTTTGTTCCCTTTCCCATGTCCAAACCATAACATTGAGGCTGTGTGGGGTTAAAAAGTCATCCAATGTTCTGGCTAGAACAGAGAATCCTCAATCCAGATCCTGCAATTCCCTATTAATCCTCAGGATTGTCACAGCTGCTTTTTAGTCCTGGGTAACATTACTCCTGAGATTACAAAGCCCTTCCTTCCCTCCCTTGCAATAGGGTTTTGCTTTTAGACACCACTCGTGCTGTGTAGTGACATCCGTGGACGGCAGGGACAAGGAACTCTGCAGAGCTGAGATATTCTAGAAACACGTGGCTTTATTACAAGGGTGGTGGGTAAAGAGGGCTTTGCCTTCAGCCACCAGCCTGGGCTGGAGGGAAGCCCCGAGAGAGAGAGGGGAGAGAGAGGGTAGAAGAGAGCTCAGGGGTAGAAGTGAGGTAAGAGTGGGGGAAGGGATAAGACAGCAGGGATAAGAGAGAGGGGGCAAGAGCGTGGGGGGAAAGAGCAAGAGAGCAAGAGCAAGAGAGAGGGCACCTTGTTACAATCCATTCTCTCTCTTTTTGTGTTGAATATTCTAATTCACAGTGACCAACCGGTGCAAGATCCAAAACCTACAAACTTTGCATGCAGCCTATGAGAACTACTATATTACCATGTCATTTTATATTCTAAACTCTAAAGACTGCTTTTCTTATCTGCTTTTTCCCTGATCCCTTGCAAAGTGGAAAGGCTGCATTCCTGAGTCCTTTTGTTTCTGCCCTTCAGCCCATCTCCAGCTAATCACCGTTTTCCTGCCTCCCATGCCTACATGTCAAAGGTGGCTTTCATTTCTATTGCACTCACAGGTTTTTCATCTGCAGTATTTCTTGCCAGACAATCATATCCATAAGTCCTTCCTGTCCCATCTTTCCCAACAGTGCTGGTTGCTTCAGAGTGATTTGGAGAGGCTGGGAATCTAATTTTCCTCTTTCCCTGGGGCTGCCCACACTTGTGGGTTCACTTCAGCACAGGCCTTGCCAGACATGTGACACAGAGGTACAAGAGAACTGGCCTCTGTATCACCTTTTACAATATTAATTTGCATTCCCAATTTAGCCATCAAAGGCCTTCCCAGTAAATTACAATCACAATGAGGAGCAAAGAAAACTTCCTGCATTTCAAACCCATCCCTGGCATCTGCTAATAGTGGTTGAATAAAACACAGCCCGTCATCTTTCCCACTTGTCCCCTGGATAATCAAAGCCAGTTTTGGCCTTTTCCCCCCTTAGGTCTGAGATTGAGAGTGGGTGGAGAGGCCCCTGTGTGTATGAGGAAAGGCCTGGTGTGGATGCAGCCCCAGGCTGAATGTTGTCAAGGGCTCCAGTGTGGTGGGTCCCTGGTGTAATGGGAGCTGTGGCAGCCCTAGGAATCCATGTCCGTGCAGGGCTGGACTTGCTCCTGCTGAGGGTGCTGCTGTGTGTGCTTGCAGTGTCCCTGTGGGCTGCAGATGGATCCCTGCTTCCTTGGCAGGGGCTGTTTGGGTGGGCTCTCCCCTGCCGAGGAGGGCAATGCCTGTGCCAGGTGCTTGTGGCCGAGCCCGTCCCCTCGGTGCTGGGGCCCCCTTGGGCCCTGGGCTTCATCCCTCAGGGGCTGTGGAAACTCTGCCATGGCCTTTGCCTTCAGCTTGGCCTTTTCCTGCTCCCTTCTTGCCTTCACCTGCTGTGCCTTTGTGCCCAAGTGCTGCAGGGGCTTCTTGTGCCCCTCGTGCAGCCCCCCTGAGTGCCTGTGGGTGCTCATCCTCTGACAGCTGCTGAGCTTTCTGCACAATCATTCCTTTCTGCAGGGCCCAAACAAGATCCTTCAAAGATGATCTGGATCCTTGCAGGGATAATGCACATTTCCCAGCTCTTCCTTCCTTCCTTCCTTCCTTCCTTCCTTCCTTCCTTCCTTCCTTCCTTCCTTCCTTCCTTCCTTCCTTCCTTCCTTCCTTCCTTCCTTCCTTCCTTCCTTCCTTCCTTCCGTCCTTCCGTCCTTCCTTCCTTCCTTCCTTGGCGCTGGTGCTTGTGCTGGCCGTGCCCTGCAGAGCCCGTATCCCAGAGCCGGTGCCTGTGGTGCCGCAGTGTCCAAAGGCGGCTCCCCCGGCGGGCAGGGCCGGCAGCTCCACGGGGCCGGGCAGCGGCCGGGGCGTCCCGCAGCCTCCTGGGGGCCGGGGGCCAGTGCCGGCCCTGCCCGGGGGGTGGTGGGCTCAGGCAGCGCCCGGCGCTGAGCCCCGGCTGCCCCACAGCCCCGGCCCGGCCCCGCAGCTCCCCACAGGCCCCCAGCCCGTGCTCCCGGTGCCGCCCCTCTGCGCCCGCTCCTGCCGCTCCCCAGCACAGAGAAACCCCCTGGGATCCTGACCTCCTTGTTTGCCTCTCCTGCCAACCGGGGCTACAAACCATCTGCATCAGCTCCCAGAGTTTCAGCATTACACCCTGCTTGAAAACGTCCCAGTCCTCAGTATTTTTCTCTTCCTGCTCTTTTCCATCATCCTCTTTCTCACCACAGAGATTCCTCCTGCTGCCTCTTGCCTTAACTGTAATCCTGCACCCTCCCCTTCCCCCTCACCCTTCCCAGCACACCAACACCATCCATCCCCTGCTGTCTAAATCCCTTCTGGACTTCCCTTCTTGCCCCTCTGGGTGTCCATGTCCTTAATTACCTCTGGGAGAATGATGCCTTGGGAAGGCTGGCCTGAAACAGAGACTGGACAGAGCTAGAGAAAAAAGCAGCTATTTATTGAAAGCTCTTTAGGGCAGACGTTGGGCAGGGCAGGAGCCTGACCAGGGCTACACTCAAGGTGGACTTGAAATGGTCTCCTCATGGACGACTGGTCACGAGGTCCTAAACTTTGCCGTTTTGGTCCATTTACGTGTTGGAGCCCAGTTGTCCAGCCCCAGGCTCAGGTGGTGAGGTGTCATCCTTGTTGTTTCTCTCTTCAGTCCCCCCGCGCTGTCGTGGCGGGAGCGGCTGCAGTGGGGAGCGAGTGCGGGCGGGAGCGGCCGAGAGCCCAGCGCTGCCCCAGCCCGAGCTGCCCCAGCTCCATCCGTGCCCCTCCGGTGGGATGCTGTGGGTTTGGGGGGGAAGAGGGAGCCGGCAGTGGGTGCTGGGCCTGGGGCAGGAGGGGAAGGGAAGGAGAAGCAGGGTTGAAAAAGCAAGTGTTTAAAGGATGCTCGTGAGAGGAGAAGGTTGGATTGTGCAGGAGAAAGAGGAATAGTAGGAGGAAATGGAGTGTTAGAAGGAGTAGGGGCACAGGAGGAGGAGGAGCAGGAGGAGGAGGCAGCAGAAGGTTCCACCCCTCCCTGTACCTGCAGCCTCCCCCCAGCCCCAGGAGTGTTGCCCCTCCACATGCAGCAGGTTACTAGGAGGGGGATCCATGATTTTCATGGGGGTAAATTTCGTGTTTCTGAGCTTTATTGGGTCTAAATATTGATGTTCTGGTTTTTGCCAGGGGTGGAATCTTTGTATTTTAGAAGAGCTTTTCCCTGAGTCTTGATGTTTGGGGAGTTTTTAAATTTTAATCTTGATGTTTGGAGGGCTTTTGGGCTGAATCTTGGTGTTTTGGAGGTTTTCACAGACACAAGGTGCCCACTGACTTCTTGAGAATAACTTGGGGCAAGGAGGAACCCCAGCCTAAAGTGCTTTCCATTTGTTTTTCCCCAAACCAGGATTTTTCATTGCCAAGGAGTGCCCAGATGGAGGGAGGAGGAAAAGCCCCGGAGATCCCGCAGGAAGAGGGGCTGCAAACCCAGCCCAGGGAGCTGCGAGGAGGAAAGAGCTGCCCTGTGCCAGGAGGGCGGCCGGAGATTCAGGCGGAGCTCAGGAGCTGTGGAGAAGCCTCATGGAGGGGAGAAGCCCCCACAAGTGCCTGGAATGTGGGAAGGGTTTCACCCGGAGCTCCCTCCTGATCCAGCACCAGAGGATCCACACTGGTGAATGGCCCTTTGAGTGTGGGAAATGTGGAAAGAGGTTCAGTAGCTGCACCAGCCTTATGCGCCACCAGGTAGTCCATACTGGGGAACGGCCCTATGAGTGTGGGGAATGTGGGAAGAGCTTTGGATGGAGCTCTGAGCTGAGAAATCACCAGCGTGACCACACCAGGGGAGAGGCCCTACGAGTGTCCTGAGTGTGGGAAGAGGTTTCAGGTCAGCTCTGATCTCCTCAAACATCAGCGGATTCACACAGAGGAGAGGCCCTTCCGCTGCCCCGACTGTGGGAAGGGCTTCAAGCAAAACTCACACCTCACTGTGCACCGGCGCATCCACACTGGGGAGAGGCCCTACGAGTGTCCTGAGTGTGGGAAGAGGTTTCAGACCAGCTCCACTCTCCTCAAACATCAGCGGATTCACACAGAGGAGAGGCCCTTCCGCTGCCCCGACTGTGGGAAGGGCTTCAAGCACAACTCACACCTCATCACCCACCGGCGCATCCACATCGGGGAGAGGCCCTACGAGTGTGGGAATGTGGGATGAGCTTCAGCCAGATCTCCCACCTGTCTCAGCACCAGGTGGTCCACACTGGGGAAAAGCCCTATGAGTGTGGGAAATGTGGGAAGAGGTTCAGAGACAGCACTGGGCTGCTCCGGCACCAGGTGATCCACACTGGGGAACGGCCCTACACCTGCCTGGAATGTGGGAAGAGCTTTGGATGGAGCTCCGCCCTGAGAGAACACCAGCGTGTCCACACCGGGGAGAGGCCCTACGAGTGTCCCTGAGTGTGGGAAGAGCTTCTCCACGAGCTCTCACTTGACCAGACACCAACAGAGGCACCATAAGGGAAGCCCTGTGAGTGCCCCGAGTGCGGGAAGAGCTTCGTGCGCTGCTCCAGCTCCATCCCCCATGGGAGGATCGGCGTTGGAGTGATCCCCAGTGACCCCGTTGGGCAGAGCCCTGGTGATCCGTGGTCCTGGTGATCCGTGTTGGGAAGACACCTGGCTGGGGGAGGGATCCACTGGTTCCTGTCCCCCTGTGGGCACCTGGATGAACATGGGGGCAGGAACATCCATTGGGACACAGACCTAAGGAATTCCTGGGGGAGAGTGGATTTGTTGACTTTCAACCCCAGAAAACCTTTTGTATTTGATTCCATCTTCTGGTGGCATCCATGAATACTTGATGGATGGATGGTCTTAAAAGGTCATTTCCAGTCTCAGGGATTCCACTATTTAGATTTCCTATTGCCCAAGGGCATCTTCTGCAGCCAAATGGTGATGAAATGGGGCCAAGACTGAGATTTTGGAGACAGTGGGCTGGAAACCCCTCCAAAAAAGATTCTTCCCACCTACTCAAGCACATGGATCCTCAGCCAGCATGAAGACAAAAATCCTTTTCTTTTGGCCTTGATTTGCTTTTCATTTCTCTTCATGCCTTTGAAATATCCAACTGGGGTAAAAACAGAGACATTGAACTCAGACATGGTTGGGATGGTGGGGGGGCATAGACATGGTGGGACATAGACATGGAGAGTGACATGGGGACGGACACATGGACATGGAAGGGGGACATGGCCATTCGTGGGGACACTGGCACAGATGGAGGTGTGGGGGACAGTGACAGGGATGGGAATGTGGTGGGGAGACAGCCATGGGTGAGGACAGGGTGGGACATGGCCAGTGACATGTGGGGACATGGTCATGGCCGGTGCCATGGGGGGAGCTTGCAGGGGCTGTGGGGGATGCTGGGTTTGAGGGAGCTGAGGGTTCCTGGGAAGGACATGGGGCTTGCTGAGGGCTTTGGGGACCCCAGGCCCAGCGGCTCTGGCTGTGCTGGGAGACCCTGGTGTGACTCGAGGCCGGAGTTCTTCTGCCCAGCTGCTCCCGGCACCGTCCCCAAGAGTGGCCGCCCCCCCCAGGGCTGACGCCATCCGGGGTGTGGCTGTGGCTGTAGCTCGAAGCAGCTGCGGGGCACAGATGGAAGTTGTGTCCATGGGCAGGGACAAGGAACAGGGAGAGGCCTCCGTTGTGATTTCCAAAGGTGTTTATTTACTGGAGGGTCGGGGACAGAAAAAGGGGGCAGAACCTGGGCTGGCAGAGGCTTATAAGCGGGGGAGGTCTTGGGAGAGGACACAGTTTCCAAGCAATAAGGGTCACATGGGGGAGGAACACAAGGCAGGAGTACAATACATAGACCAGTGAAAGAACACAAGGGAAGGAAACAGCCCAAAGTAACCACTAGGGCGTGGAAGGTTGGGGGATTGAAAGGGAACAGTCTGGAAGAAGGGTCAGGGTTAGGGAAGGATTGACAATTCTGTAGGAGGAGGGCAGGGCAGGTCTAGGGAAGATAGACAACCAGGCAAAACTAACAATACAGGGGGAAAGGGGCAATCCATTAGAGATAAATAACACTAGAACAATACAAAATGGGGGCGTGTTATAGAATCGACCATTGAAACTGAGCTGCAGAAAACTGCAGGCTGCAACACGGGTGGAGGTTCTGGGGCCGCTGCTCAAGGAGCCCCTGACCTGGACCTGCAGCCCCAGGGTGTTGGGGGCAGCTGAGAGGCCACAACAGGGAGGGGAAAGACAGACAGAGCTGTCCCTCTCCAAGAACTGCACCCCAAAAATGCCCAAACTCAGGGATTCCTCCCAGGAAAAAGCTGCCAGGAACTGCCTGAATTAAGGGAAAGGGTGGATGGGACCCCAGACTGAGCAGGAGGGGCCTGGAACCCCCCAAAACCAAGCATGGGGACAGGGGTGGTGGATTGGGGGGCAGTGGGGAAGGCTGTGGAAGAGAGGGGGAAAAGAGGTAGCTGGGACCTGAAAGAGTGGGGGAAGGGGCTGGCTGGGACCCCCAAAATTGCATTAGGAGGGGTCCCACTCCTCCTCCTTTCTAATCCCCAGAGCCGGGGCAGGCCGGGCTGGGGCAGCACTGGGCTCTGGGCCCGGCCTGGGCGCCCCCCACGCGCCCCCTTCTCAAATTTCCCTGGTGGCTTTGGGGGGTCCCAGCACATTTTGGGGTTCACTGGGTGCTGTGCTGTGGTCCAGGTGCTTCCCAAGGCCCCCCCAGAGCGGGGTGACACAGGGGGGAACACACGGGGGTCCCCATTCCTGATCCGCCCTGGGTCCCTTTCTACCCCCTTCCCCCAATCACGGTCCCTCCAAGTCTCTCCCCTGAGCCCCCCATAAACGGCAGCAGGTCCCCCCATAAACTGGGAAGCTTTATTGGGAACACTGGGAGCAGCCGGGCAGGGACACAGTGACAGCGGGGCTGGGGGGACACACGACCCCCCCCAAAATCATCTCGGGGACGGAGCGGGGGGTCCCGGCCGGGCCCGAGGCCACGGGGAGGGGCTGCGGCCGCCGGCGGCTCAGGAGCTCTGTGGGCAGAGAAAAGGGGGTGACACCGGGCTGGGGGGCCCCGGGGGGGCACACACGCTCTGGGGGAGGGGGGACACGACCCCCGGGACCCCCCCTCACCTTCTTGCACAGGCAGAGGCTCAGCCCCAGCGCCAGGAACACCGAGCCCAACACCAAGCCCCCGATCCCCGTCAGCATCTTGGGGGGTGCGGGGGCAGCTTTCGGGGGCGGGGGGGCGCAGGATCCGGGAAACAGCGGCGGCTGCCGGGAAGGGACTGGGACGGAATGTGACAGGCTGGGATGGACTGGGACAGACTGGAACACCAGGATATACCAGGGCTGGGACCCAGCGGGACCAGAATTGGGGCACAAGGGATCATATGGGATTTATTGGGACCACACTGAGGACTACTGGGAACATGCTGAGGGCAACTTGGTGCTGTTGGCATATACTGGGCATGATTGGGATCGTACTGGGACTGACTGGAATCATACTGGGAGTGACTGGAACCAAAGCAGTGGTGAAAGGGCGCAGTTGGAAAGATGCAGGGGGCAGCTGGGATCATACTGGGAGCAGCTGGGCCCATGCTGGGATCATACTGGAATCGTACTGGGACTGACAAGGTCACACTTTTTGGAATTACTGGAACAATACTTGGAGGATCTAGGAGTGACTGGGATCATACTGGGGGTGACTGGACTCATTCTGGGATCATGCTTGGTGCAACTGGGACCACAATGGGGCCAAATGACATCCTAGAGGGAGTGACTGGGAGTGAGTGGGTTCATACTGGAAGTGTCTGGGGCCATACTGGACTCCTACTGGGAGGGATTGAGAGTGAAAGGAACCATACAGGGCATGACTGGGAGGAGCTGGGACCATGTTGGGGACAACTGGGACCTTATTGGGAGTGACTGGGACCATAAAAGCTTGAATGGAGTTTCTATCCTGAGACATTCCCGGGGTGCAGCGGCAGCTCCACATCCCCAGCCTGGGGGGTCGGAGCAGGGGAACCTCTGGCAGCCCCTTCAGGGCACAGCCGAGGGCTGGGGGATCCTCCCCCACTTCATTTTCTCTCCCCAATTCAAATCATCCCCTCCCATTCAAATCCCCTCCATTCACATTTTCTCTCCACAATAAGATTTTCCTTGCCCCAATTAAACTTTTCTTCCCAATTAGGCTCTGAGTCCCCTCCCCATCCCCGGCTTCTTCCAGGTTTCTGGAAGCTTTCCTGCAGAAAACTCTTCCTTTTGGGGCGATGGCTGAGGGTCCCCTCGGGGTCCACTCCCTTTCCAGTCCCTTTTTCCAGCTCTTTTCCTCAGCTGACCCAAACCTGTGGATTTTGGGGGGCGGGAGGGGTCGCCCTGCTCGGGGGTCTCGGAGGTGCCGCCAGGGAGGCCCCGAGGCCCCAGCGCGGTTCCCTCCGGCCCCTTGGAGCATTTGGAATCTCCAAGTCTCAGCCCTGGCTGTCCGTGGGATTCAATCCCCCTGCAGGGTTTTCCCCCAGAGCGGGTTTATTTCCAGAGGGGTTTGTGGTTTCCCTTGGAGCCGGGGCCTGACGGCACCGGAGCGGCCGCGGGTGCCGGGGCAGGAAGGGCTGTGGGACGGCTCCTCCTGCAAACCTCCGGGAGGGGGACAAGGGCTGGGGGGAAATAGACAATAAACAGAGAGACATTGCTGCAGAAGGGCCTCATATTGCCTAAACTAAAGTGTCCAGTACCGAGTAACACCTTGAGGTTATGGAAATCCCAGAGCCCAAGTTGGATTCCCCCGTTTGAAGCTGAAGGAGGAGCTCCACTTGTGATTCTGCTCCATAACGATGAATGTGAAAATTCACCACAATTCCCGGTTCCCTCCCTCCTCTGCCCAGCGGTGCAGGGAGAAGGGATGGGAGTTACGGTCAGTTTGTGCCGCTGCTTCCCCCTTTAGGGACAGGAAGCCTTGCCCTGCTCCGGCGTGGGATCTGTCCATGGGGTCAGACCCTGCCCTGTCCAGCGGGGTCCCTCCCCAGCCGTGCGGTCACTCCTCGGCCCGGCCCTGAGGCGCGGGGCAGTCCCGGGGCAGCCGCGCTGCGGCCCCGTCAGCGGCACCGCCGGTTCGTGCCGGGCAGGAGCGGCAGAAGGAGCCGGGCGGCGGCGGGGGCTCAATCCCGCCCGGAGGAAGAAGAGGAAGAGGAAGGAGCCGGGGCCGCCTGCGGTGTCCGATCCCCGGGGAGCAGCGGGGAGGCCTCGGGGAGCGGCGGCGGGCGGGGCCCTGTTGGAGCCGCCCCGAGGGGTTTGTGCCGCCCCGGGTCCATGGAGGAGTCGCTCGGCGAGACGGGCGAGGTGGGAATGAAAGAAGAGACTAAAATGCAGAGAAGATATTAAAATGCAATCAAAGAGCTGCACCAAGGGCATCTCTCCCACTCGTGTCTGAAGCAGCTGCACCGAAGCACGGGCAGAGGGTGAATACAATAAAATACAGAGAATAGAGTAAAATAGAATAAAAAAACTACTCTGGGGGGTCCCCGGTGCCCGGTGTCACTGAAGAGCCGCACCACGGGACGGGCACTGCCGGGTGTGAGCAGAAGGGCAGCGCCGAGGCGGGTGCAAGGTGTGAATAGAATTGAACATGGAGAATAGAATAAAATACAAGAAAAGAACCGCACCGAGGGTTCAGTGCCGCCCGTGTCATGGAAGAACTGCACCGAGAGTGGCGAGAAGCAGCGGCAGTAGAGAATAGAATAAAAAATAACAGAAACCGCACTGGCAGTGGCCGCTCCCCAACACTAAAAGAGCAGAACCGAGGGCTGGTCGGGGCAGCACCGAGGGGTCTGTTGCCTCCTCCGAGGCGTGGCGACCTGGTTCAGGAACGGCACGGCGACCACCTCAGGTCACTCGGGCCAAGAGCTCACAGACACCAATATGGTGGACGGCAAATGGCGTTTATTCATGAGTTACATGGCAATATATAACCTGTGTTTGTGTCATCACTTCTTTCTGCTTATGGAACTGGCCTAACTATTGGCTGACATAACATAACAGACAGCAACACTTATGGGGGAAGGGTAGCCCTGTCTTACGGTACAGCGCAATATCTTCCGTTCGCTCGTCCCTGTCTACCGCAGTCTTGCAGCGGTGCGTGTCCTCCAACGCTCGGCCAGCCCCGACACGCCCCCACAGGATCTATAGTCAGTGGGATCTTGGCTGCCCACCAGCCCTGCCATGTTGCGATGGTAGAGGAAGAAAGACGGGACCCTCAAAGGCTTAACCAGAACTTAGGTTTATTGGGCAGGAGGGAGGGAGCCCTCACCCGAAGACCAGTGCCTCAGAGAGACCCTGAATCTCAAGGGGGAGAGGGTTTTATACAGTGGGTGGAACTCAGGGTGGGTAGACATACAACCAATGGGGTATAACTGGGGAGTGTCTGCTGACATAACATGCATTGGCATCAATCAATGAACAGGAGGTAGGAGGGGAAAGCTTGCAACCCAGCCAGTCCCCAGAGATCTCCCATCGAAGCTTCTGGACCTGGGGGACAGGTCCTGGAGTGACTGACAGGGCAGGAGGGTTTCCTAACATGTGATGGACAGGTACCCAAGGAGGGAAAGGCAAACCAATGAGGGGCTGTATCTGGGGTAGGCTGGGGGAGAAGTTTACAACTTGTAACAAAAGGGGAACTAAAACTAGAACTGCACTGAACCGGGGTACAAAGAACAACTGTCTTACAATAAAACTCATTATGACAGTCACACCACCACAGGGTCTCGGCCGCCCGGTGTCACTGAAGGAGCCACAGCGAGGGACGGGCGGGGCGCGGCCCCATCGAACCCCTCCAGCTCCGTGACGAGCGGTGACCCCGCGGGACCGCGCCGGGGCCGGGCGGAGGCGGCAGCCGGAGCTGGGGAAGCGGCTTTGAGCGACGGAGACGAGCGGGGTGTTCCCAACCAGCTCCACTCAGCCCTCGGGCACTGGGCTGGGGCCGCCGTGAACTTTCCAACCCTGGCCGCGGGTCCCACTGCCGCCTCCTCAGGCCCCAGAGGCCAGAAACCCCAGGAAATCTATCCCAGGCACTAAAAACCCAGAGAAAGCACTGTGGCCTTCTCGTGCACAGCGAGGGCCACGGAGGGTCCTTATGAACTCCCATCCCCTCAGTCCCCCCGGGCACCGCGGGGCATTAGCGCAGCTCCCGCGGCTGTCCCGGCACCGGCTGCTGCCACAGGGCACGGGCTTGTCACACTTGGCTATTAAACAAATTTGGGGAGGAGGAGGACAGCCTTAGAACCCAGGGCTTTGCCCTCGGGAGCTTGGAGCTGCACGAGGGGGATAAAGGATTCCCTGCACACACTGATGGCCCCGGCAGCGGCTCTGCCCCACCAAGAACGGGGCTGTGTTTGGGAGAGGTGGGATGGCTGGGATGGGCTCTGCAATGAGACAGCCACATGTTGGCATGAAGAGCTTGGGGCGATGGGGTTACTGAGGAGCTTTTGGGGCACCTTCCAGTCCTGAGAGACGAGTTACTGGGAGGGGGGAGACACCTGGCTCTGACATTGGAGTGGGGCCCGTATTAGGGAAGGATGTATGTTGGGGGTCAGATTTCTTTCTTTTTTACTTACAGAATTCTTTCCCATGAGTTTCTAGAAGACTAATTACTGGGTACTTATGGGTACTTGAACTAATTTCTGGGTACAGAGCAGAGGGGCCAAAGGAGAGCAGTTGTAGCACCTGGCTACACTTTTTTTTTGTCTCTGGCAGTTTCTCTCGAGGGGGAAGATTCTTCGAGTTTTGGGGGCAGGAAAAGGACGGGGGCTAGGGGCAGCTATGCCGTCTCTTACTCTCAGTTTTCAGAGAGAGGACGGCCAGGCTGCTGCTTGCTGCGGGAGGAGTTCACTGTAACCACCAAGTCTGGTCCTGGGAAATCTACCACCATCTGCTCGTGTGCCCAGGAATTCTGAGCTCACCTCCTCCTGTCCTGCTGGTGCTTCTTTGGTGCTGCTTTGAGGCTTTTCTGTACATTGTGGGCTCACACCCCCTGCCTGATGAGAACTTCAGCCACAGCTCTGCAGTTTCTGATCCATCCCTTCCATCCCTTCAGCCACAGCTCCGCAGTTTCTGATCCATCCCTTCCATCCTTTCAGCCACAGCTCCGCAGTTTCTGATCCATCCCTTCCATCCCTTCAGCCACAGCTCCGCAGTTCCTGATCCATCCCTTCCATCCCTTCAGCCACAGCTCCGCAGTTTCTGATCCATCCCTTCCATCCCTTCCCGGCTCGGACAAAGCCGCCATTCCCGCGCGCTCCCCGAGCCCGCCCCACAGCGCCCCCTGCAGCCGCGGGGGGATCATCGCACCTGCCCCGCCCACCGGGAGCCACCAGCGCCCCTGCTGGCCGTGCCCGGAACTGCACCAAAGGGGAAAGTGCCGCGCTCAGGGAAGCTGTTCCTGGGTTCTGCTTCTGTTTATTGTTAATGCTGTGCTTGGTGTTCGTTTGTTTGCCTGGTTATACACAGTAAAGAATTGTTATTCCTATCCACTTACCTCTGCCCAAGAGCCCCTTTATTTCAAAATTACAACTTCTGAATAAATTTGAATTAAATTATAATTCGGAGGAAAAGGGTTTGATTTTTCAATTCCAAGGTAGGCTCTGGCTTTCCCTGGCAAACACCTGTCTTTCAAACTAAGACAACACCATTCTCTGAGTTAGTTATAATATAAAAGTTAGTTATAATATAAAAGCATTTCAGCATTGTGCAGTCTCTATTTTAATATTTTGCTAAGGCCTATGACATAAAATTGATTTATTGCAATGCCATTTCTGTAGACTATACAGTGCACACATAAACCGATAGGTTATGTTTCATCAAAAAGCAGCTGAAAGGAATTATAAATTGTATTGTATCAAAATCACTGTGATCAATAACAATATGCAAAAGTCTATACATGAATGCGAAAGCCAGTATTTTGTCATTTATGTTGTCATTCGTGTTGTCATTTCTGTTGTAATTTATATTGTCATTTCTACTGTAATTTATAACCCGGGTTGGCTTCCTCTCCTGCAAGGCACTGAAGGGGGCTCATTCACCCCCTGCCCCCACGTCTCTGAGTGTCCCCAAGTGTCTCTAAGCATCTTTGAGTGCCCCCAAGTGTCACCATTGATGTCACCCTAAGAATTCTCATCAGGATTTGGGGTAGTTTCAGTCAAAATTCCCAGAAAATTCCCCAAATTTGTCTCAAACACCACGTGGGGAGGGGACAAGTGACACCAGCGATGTCCCCGATGGCGTCACCGCCCCGATGACGGGACGTCGCTGTGCCCGCAGCAGCCTCGGGATGTCCTCGATGGCTCTTTGGCACCGCTCGGCCACCGGGGCCATTGTGTGTCGGGTTTTTGGGGTGTCCTCACTGAAGACAAGGGCGATGGGCAGTTGTAAAAGCAAAGTCCTTTATTGCACGGCTAAATCAGCCTCATGGAGGCAGAGACTGTCACAGCTCGAGCCAGTAAAGTCCCCATGGACCCAGCAGGAGCACTGGCATCTTATCAGCAGCAGTGTGCAGGAAGCCTTCTCATATAAAGTTTCATAAAATAAAGAACATAAAGTTTCTGATACAGACTGGCACGATACCAGCATGAAATGAGCCCCCTGAAGATGTATCAAGCCTGAGGGTTGGCCTGAAACCTCCCTGAGTGGCTTCATAATATTTGCCAGACGGCTCTTCAAGTGCATTTTGTAATGGAAAGGTTTTAACAAAAAAAGTTTTAAAAAAAGACAAAACATTTTACAAAAGATAAAATGACAAACAGTATGGAAACAAAAGCCAAGCACAGGTGTCAGAGAAGCCTCTGACCCCTGGCTAAGACACCTTAAAAAGCACCTGAGCACCTCTGAGCTTGTTCTCAAGTTTTGGATGATTAAGGAGGGACAATTTGCCTTGCTGCCAATAGAAGTAGCCACAGGTCCTGGGAAACATCTCCACAGCCCAACCAGTGCCCCTGAGAAGGGCACGGAACTTTCTAGCTCAGCTTCCTTCTATGTTCAGAGGTAAACCAAAACTTTTTTCCTTAAAAAGAATAATTTCCTTGGGTGTGGAAATGCATTCCTACAAGTTTCTAAGTCCCAAGCAGAAGCAGCAACAGCAGCAGTGACAGCACCCATAGTCTGTGTTCCCTGAGTCTTATCAGCATATATATATTTTTATATATATCTATATATATATCTATCTACTGTCTTATCAGTAGCAGCCACAGAAACAACAACAGTGGCATTTGTGATCGGTCCTCCCTGAGCCTGCTAGTATTCTCAAAGCAGTGCATTTTATTCTATTTTTGGCCAAGCAGGCTGAAACAAGAGTCCTGTATTGCCTTGTTGGCCCTATCCTGAGCTAAGATTGACTTGTGACAACATTTGTAATTTCTTATATAAATTCTACTCAGGTAGCTCTGTCTGTTCTATCCAGGAATGTTTAGCAAGGCTACATTGGTTTTGTTATGATTAGAATTTAACTAACTTTGCAAAAAGCAATGCTGCTGAACTTTAAACTAGATTTTAGGTCTTTTTCTTGCCAACTGATCCAGGCTCTTATTTGCTAAGGCACTTAAAAATCTTTTATTTATTTAAAACTAAACTTGCATTTCGACCTCATGTCTGTGTGGATTTGTGTATTTTAGTTTCTCTGAAGGTTTTAACTCAGTCCTCACATTCTGGGCACTCCTGGGCCTGTGTGGATTTGGCCCAGGGGGATTTATATGCCAGCATCTCCCCTCTCTCTTTGAGCCATACAGACTCTCTTGATTGCTTTACTGATCATTTGTCAAATGCACTGGAGCAAACAAGGCACCATTATCAGCACAACTATGATGATGATGATTAAAATGTAGAGACCCATTCTCAAAAGCTCTTTCATCCATGATGTTGAATTCCATCTAATAGACTATCTATCCAAATCCCATCATCAATTCTAATTTTTGATACACCTTCTTTAAGTTGTATGCTTTTATGAAGAGATTCTGAGTGACCAGATAAATTCACACACTTCCCTTCAAAATCTTCACACCCATGTCCACGTGCTACAGAGGGAAAGTCAATTGTGACCCTGTCTACCATCTTTAACATCTGTTAACACATCACTTAATGCAAGGGAGGTATTGAATTGCTTACTCAGCCAACACCCCAGTCAGTCCAGTTGCTTTAGTGCTACTGTTGAACTGAGTTGTGCTAATAAAAGAGATGCTGAGAACCTTTTTCCAAAACCCCAAGGCTGAAAGTTACTTTTGCAGTCCGAATTGCATTGATGGATAAGCCTGTTTCCTTTTTGTCTCATGATGGCAAATATTTGTGCATCAGGTGTTAGCAGAGTAAGTCTCCCCAAGCTCCACGGCCCACCTGTGATGTGTGCTGGAATAGCAGGCCAGGCTCTGTTTCTACAAATGAAAAACATTCCCTGTGGGAACTGAAAGGGGCTATCATTAAATGCAGACTGAACTAAAGAAGTATGGTTACACCAATTAATCTCATTTTTCTATACAGGGTGCTAAGGACAAACATCCTTAACCAAAAATTGATCTTTTCCTGTAGAGTTAAATCTGGCATGAAAAAATCCTGTTTACGGAACCAAAGATCTCCAATGCTTCAGGTTCACGAGATGCCTCGGGAAGGTGAGGAACCCACCAGTTCCATGCATCTACTGGAGACCAAAAATCCCATGTGGATGATCCTGGGAGTGTACCTTGAATGGCTCTGTCAGTTTTCTCTGGAATTGGCCAAGCATCCACTGGCACACCAACTAGACAGGTGGAAAATGGCTTTTCTGGGGTTGTATTGGACAGACACACAGCATCTAAACACGATGCACTGGCTAAAGTCACCCAGACATTGGTTTTAGGTTGACTAACTGGCAAATTTGCATTACTAAAAGCAAGCAAATTACTAAAACCAAGCATGCAAAAAAGCATAACATTCGATTGAACCCCTTATTTCCCTTAAACTATTCTCTAACAAAGGGATTCTACAACACTACTGATCCCCAAGTGTTGGTCTTTGGTTGATCGACAGGTAAGGTTGCATTGGTGAAGGCAAACAAAATAGGAAGATATAAACATGATACCTGATTTAACTTCACACTTTTTGATTTAAGGCACTTTCTTTTTCATTTTTAATTTCCAAGCACATCTCTCAGCACATTCCCTTCTTTGGTTCTTCCACAAATTTCACCCGGGACTGGCCAGATAGAAGGCACTGAATTATTTTGTTTGCATTCAACTCAGCAAATCTGAATCTCTTTTGATTCTGTCAAAAATTTCCTCCTACATTCCTCCCTAAGAATAGGAAGATGGGGGCTATTTTCTTCATTGTGACCCACTGCAACTAAAAATTCAATGGCCTTGTGCTTTGTTTGGGATTCTAAATCATAACACCATGTACACCACGCTTGTGCCAACAGAGCTCTACGATACCAACGATTCCCACACTTTTTACACTGATACAAACCCCAGGGTTCACAGATCTGGCACGTGGGACAAAAGATGTCTGCCATCAGCTACAGTCTCTGTGCAGCTCACGTCTGCGTGCTGCTTCTCTGCTCTTGGGGTTGTCAGCGTGTTCCTGTGCTTGATTTGGCTTCACGTTCTCTGCTGGAATCCACCTGGGTCCTGTACCTGCAGAAACACAACTTCTTCACCTTCTTTTTCATGGGTTTTGGTGGTTTCTTTGATTGGTTAATAAAGTCCTCATTGCAGACCATGGGGGATGGGTCCTTGGGCCAAAAATAGAAATAATTTGAGTGTCACTTTTTCATTGGATGATCTGTACTTGGAAACAGCAGGTAGAGATAGACTCTCCATTTTGTGTTTAGCGAGTTTGTGTGCAAAACTCACAGCTTGTGAGGCTGTAATGCAGATAAGAATTAATAAAATCCTGAGCCCAAACACCAAAACTGCGTCTCCCGTGCTCCAATCCCGGCGCTGGCAGAGGCTGAAAAGAAGCCGGAACCTCAGCAGGGCTGCTCCCCATGGCAGGCTCACGCCGATGGTGGGGGTGCTGAAAGCCTCTTTGGCCGTGCGCAGGGGTCACCCGCCCCCACGGCTGGTGACTCCTGCTGTGGGGAGCCACAGGGACCCCCCGCCGGCGGCACCCCGGGGCCGCGCACCTGTCAGTGCCAGGGGGGTCCCTACGAGCCCAGGTAAGTCACCAGCAGGATGGAAGGGGCCCCTCAGGGGTTCGCTGGGACCAGCCGCGGGGCCGTTCTCGGGTTTGGCGGGGCCGGAGCGGCTGCAGCTCCTTTGCATCTCTTTGCGGTAAAACCGTCCAGTGGTACCTTTGCAGTGGTTCTCCTCTACTGATGGCTGGAACCAAAAAGGCAAATCGAGGAGCATCCTCTGGATGCAGTGGAGTGTTGAAAAAACAATCTTTTAAGTCAATGACAACAAGAGACCAGTCTCTTGGAATCAGTGAAAGAGAAAGAAATCCAGGTTGTAAATGCCTCATGTCTTCTATCACTTTGTTCCTCAAGTCATGAAGCAATCTCCAGGAATCAGAGAAGTCTTCTTGTGAATAACAAACACTGGGGAATTCCAGGCACTATTTGTGGGTTTGATGAGGCCTTTTTGTACCTGTTTGCTCACTAATTTTTTGACTGCATTCAATTTTTTTCTGTTCAAGAGGCCACTGATCTATCCAAATGGGCTGATTGGTTTTCCATGATAACTTAATAACAGTAACCTAATGATGAGTGGCAGGCGTCACTGTGATTTCAATTAAGAATCCACTTCCATCTTTGTTCTCCACTGGGACAACACGTCTCTCCCCCATACTGTTAAGTAATCCTCCACCACGTAGGGACGGATGTCTGCTGTCTTTCCTTCAGGACCTGTGACAGTAATCATGGATTCACTTTGCTTACATGCTGTAGCTCCTCCAAACCCTCTGAGAAGACACTCAGGTGGCACCAGATTCCAATCTCTCGGCCAAAACAAACGAGAAATTGCAGTGACATCTGCCCCTGTGTCCAGCATTCCTGTAATCTTAACTGTTTTATCACCGTATGTCAGACTGCACTCCAGCTCTGGCTCTTCATTGGTGACATGTTTTACCCAACGGACATTAGGTGCTGGGCTAAAGCCCTCAGAAGGTGTTTCTCTGTATCCAGCTCCCTTATTTATATTCATTGGCCATGCAATAGCCATAGCTATTGGTGTTTTTGGTTGAATTACCACTGGAGCCTTGTGAGCAAGAGCTAAAACCCTCAGCTCTTTGTTACAATTTGCTGAAATGACAGTTGGAATAACTGAAAGCCCAAGATCTCTGTTACTGTTCTGGCCTACAATTAGAAAGTCTTGTCTTTGCTTTGAAACACCAGTAACTCCTATGGGAAGGCATTCATGGCAGCAAGTTTTAAAAGAATATATCAATTTGGAAGTTGCCAGTTCACATCGTGTCCCTGGGCGTAATAAGTCGGGGTGGCTTGGGCGATGGCTGGTGGTGTCACAAACTGCCCCTGGCTCGGGTTTTCCCCAGGTACCCTCAGGTTGTTCAGGTGTTCCCGTCACTGAGCTGCCATTACATGTTTTGCCACACGACGGCGCTGTGTGCTGTTCTGTGCACGGCCCCGAGATGTCCCCGATGGTTTCTTGGCACCGCTTGGCCACCGAGCGGCCACCGGGGCCACCAGGGCTAACAGGGCCACCAGAGCCACCACAGGGACTCGAGAGGAGGTTGTGGATGTCCCCAAGTGTCCCTATCAGATGATCCATGGCCAGGCGGGTGCTGCCCTCCCACAGCCACTCGACCTTGACCGCCACAGCCACCAAGTCCTTGCGGACATCAGCAGACGCCTCCTTTTCCTTCAGGGCCAATTTGATGTTTCCCAGCCGCTGCTGCAGCGTACAGAGGGACTTGAAGGCTCTGGAAGACAGATCCACCAAGCACCCCACCAGCGCCCAGGTTGCCTCTGCCCGCTGTCTCCTCTCGGTGGCCACCCCCGACTGGCTGAGAGTCACCATGGCTTTGACCACCTCCACCACCCGGGCCCTGTGCGCGTGTAGAAACGAGGCCAACTCCCAGGCCATTGATGGCTGCCGGGTCGTGTCTGACAGAATGTTCTTAACTCTCCTCCAGCCGGCAGTCTCGTCCTGCAGGTCCCCAGCCTGGGTGGTGGCCTCGGAGGTGTCCCCGTCCTCCCAGGTACGGAGGAGATCCATGGCCTCCTCCAACAGCCACATTGAGCTCTCCCAGACCAGAAACCTCGACTCCTGCCAGGCTCTGGCCACGGCTCTCACATCGTCCCAGGTGGCCCCCGGGGTTGTCACGAGGGCGGCCATGGCCTGGGAGGTGACATCACTGCGCTCCAGGGCGTCCCGGAGGTGCCAGATGAATTTCCTCAGGGTTATGCGGAGGGACTCTGGGTACACGAACGGGCTCCTGTCCCATGGCACGGTCATGAGGGTCGCCAGCTCGCCCACATCAGCCACAACAGCCACCAGACCCTCCAAATCCTGGTGAGGCGACGGGGAGGTGACAGGGACTTTGTGGCCTCCTGGGGTGGCCCCTGTGCCCTCCCTGGGTCCCCTCTGTCCCCTCCCTGGAGGGCTCAGCTGTCCCCTCTGTCCCTTTGCCACCTTCTTGTCCCCTCTGCCAACCCCTGCCACTCCCTGCTGTCCTCTCCTGCAACCCCCCCACTGTCCCCCTTGCCCCCAATCCTCCCAGGACCCCCTCACACCCAAAACCCCTCTTGGAATCCCCCAAACCCCTCCAGGACCCTCCCAACCCCACCTGGGACCCCCCGAACCCCCAGAACAAAACAATACTGCCTGGGACCCCCAAAACCCCTCCTGGGACACCCCCCAAACTCCCTCAGGGCCTCCCCAACCCCACCTGCGACACTTCCAAACCCACCTGGGACCCCCCAAACAACCCTCCAAACTCCACCTGGGACCCCTCAAATTCCCCCAAACCCCAATAGGGCCCCCCAAACACCCACAGGACCCCCAAAACCCCACCTGGAACCTCCCAAATCCCACCCAGGACCCCCTGAACACCCAGAACCAAACAACCCCTCCTGGGACACCCCCCCAAAACCCCACCTGGGACCCCTCAAAATCTCCCCTAGGGCCCCCAGAACCCCCCGTGTTCCCCCCTTTCTCTTCCCACCACCCCACACCAGGATTGTCACACCTCACAGCCATCCATGATCGCTGGGGACACGGCAGGGACGCCTCGAGGACACTCTGGGGACACTCTGGGTGTTATAAATGCATATTGTATGACTGGCTTTTGCAAATATTAAAATGAATACTATATCTGTTATGTTAGAAAGTTATGCTGTATTAATATAGTCTCTTTCAGTAGTGCAATAAATACAGTTTTTAGGCTATAGCAAATGCTTTTTGTAAATAATTTAAAGAAAAGTGGCAGAGGCAATTAAAAAATTCCTCACATCATCGTATCTTCATAGAGATAACAACAATGACACCAAAGAACTCCAGAAGGAAGAATTTACTGCCTCCTTATTAAGGGATTTGCTACTTTGTGGAGCCACTGGAAAGATTTAATTGCAAGAAAGAATGGTGGGGGAAGAGAAATTACAATTAAACCTTTTTAACTAAAGTCCAAAGAAGGGTTTAAATCGTGTCCAAAATTTATGAATATGCAATAACCTATGATATTGAAAGGAAAGATCCTTTGTTAGCCTGTGTGCCTTGGTGTGGGATGCCAGGTACCCAGACATCTGTAATCTCTTTTGCTTCATATGCCTCTTATTGTCCTATTTTTTATTATTACACTTTTAAAATTTTAACAAAAGTGAGCCATGTTTTTCACAATTTGGGGGCTCAGTTCAGGATATTTACCTCGTCTCTGACACCCCAGGGGATCCAGAGCAGGAGGGGCCCAGCTGATTTTAGCAGCCTTGCTCTGCTTCCTCTGGTGTAGACTGGAGATCACAGGTTAAATACCCCCAGGGCAAGGGGGAGACATTAAAGCAAAAGGAAAAAAAGGGAAGAAGAAGCTCTGGAAGAAGCCGTGGTATTTTTGCTCCTTAAAAATCTTGTGCACAAAGACCTAAGAAAGAACAAAGGACTGTGAGTATTTCTTAGGGGAGCAGGTTACGGGGTGTGAGATGTGAGTTTGAGACGTGGACTGGGGTTCCCAGCTCTACAAAGCCAGTCTGGAGCTCCCTGAGCTGCGTGTCTGTCCTTTGGCCAGAGAGGAGCCAGGACGGAGGCGAAAGCCAGAGATGAAAGGATTGAGAGAGACCCTGGGGTGGGGACGGGGCCCCAAAGAAAGGGGCTGGGCCCCTCTGAAGGAAGGGAGCTGGGGGTTTGCCAGTACAACCCACTGAGAAACAGGATAAAAAGGAGGGAGGGGCCTAAATTCTTTTTTTTTTCCAGGTTGAGGGTTTAAAAATAACCCCCAAAAAAAAAAAACCCAAGAAATTTGGGCTTAGGACTTGACGAATTAAGGGTTTGGAGAAAAAAAACAAAATAAAACAAGAAATTTTGGCTTAGAAGCTGCCAAATTGAGGGTTTGGGGAAAAAAAAAAAAACAAAACAGGAAATTTGGGCTAAGAAGCTGCTGAACTGAGGGTTTTGTGGAAAAAACAAAACAACAAATTTGGGCTTAAAACCTGCTGAATTGAGGGTCTGCGAAAAAAAAAAAAAAAACAAAACCAGGAAATTCGGGCTTAGAAGCTGCAGAATTGAGGGGTTGGGGGGGAAAAAAACAAAACAGGAACTTTGGGCCTAGAACCTGCCGAATTGAAGGTTTGAGAAAAAACGTATTAAAAAAACACCAAGAAATTTGGGCTTAGAAGCCGCCCCGCCGTCCCCGGCCCCACCGCCCGCCCCAGCCCCGGTGCCGGCGGCCGCCCCGCCGTTTGTATCGGCCGCACCGGTGGCCGCTCCGCCCGGGGCTCCCCCTGCGCCGGCCCCAGCCCCGACCGCGCAGTCTGCGATCGCTGCCCCGGACATGCCGGGGGATCTGCCCGCCCCAATCCCGGCCGCACGGCCCGCGGCAGCTCCGCCACAAACCCCGCCCGGCCCGGCCCGTCCCGTCCCGGCCGCTCGGGCCGCCCATCCCCTGACCGCTTGTCCCGGGGCTGCTCCGGCCGGCCCCGTCCCGGCCGCTCCGCCCGTGCCGGGAGCATGCGCAGAGACTCCGTGCTCAGGCTCGGCCGCCGCTCGTCCTCTCGGTGGTTCCGGCAGCAGCTCCCGCCTACGCCCCCCCACGCCTGGAGGACTCAGCCCCGGGCCAATCCCCGCCCCCGCCCCGCCCTCTCCGGCAATCCCAGCACCCCCCGCGCTGGGCACCGTTGCCTTGGGAACCGCCGCTCCCGCTGGGCGGGGCCGGTTTCCTTTGAAAGGCCAAATCCCGAGCCCGCGGAGCCACAGCTCGGCCACGGGAAGGGCCTGCGGGACGGGCAGCGCGGGCTTTGGGCAAACTTTCCCCGCTCCTCCCGGAATACAAGTTATACAATATGCGGCTGATCCCTTATTATCAGGGGAAGCTGAAGGTGAAGTTGGGGAGGCTGCCATGAAACTTCTGAATTTTCTGGGGGGAAAAGGACTCAGAGTATCAAAGGGGAAACTGCAATTTGTAGAATCTGAAGTGAAATATCTCGGGCACTTAATAAGCAAGGGCAGTCAAAAGCTCAACCCCGAGAGAATTGCAGGAATTTTATCTTTTCCCCCTCCCTCTTCAAAGAAGGAAATCAGAAATCTACTCGGATTATTGGGATATTGTAGATTATGGATTGAAGGCTATACACAGGCAGTCACATTTTTATATGGAAAATTGACAGAGGGAAATAATATAAAGTGGACCAAGGAAGATGATGATAAATTAGAAGGACTGAAGTCAAAACTGGCCTCAGTGCCAGCCTTGAGCTTTCCCTCATTAGAAAAACCCTTTCATCTGTTTGTGACTGTGGAAAGTGGAGCAGCTCATGGAGTTGTGGCTCAGGAGTGGGGAGGAGGGAAGAGACCAACAGCTCATTGATCAAAGGTGTTGGGCCCAGGGAGCCACGGCTGCCCAGAGTGTGTTCAAGCCACAGCAGCTGCTGCAGTTCTGGTAGAAGAGAGCCCTGAGCACTCCTGGGGGTGAACTAATTGTGTGTGCACCTCATGCAGCCCAAATGTGTTAAACCAGAGAGCTGAAAAACGGGTAACAGAGTCTGGGGTGCTGAAATAGGGAGCAATCCTGATAGACAGTGATGGCTTGACATTAGAAGTAAACAAAAGTTTAAATCCAGCTCAATTTTTATATGGAGAACCAAAAAGTAACCTAAGACAAAATTATTTAGAAATTATCCAATGCCAAACCAAAATATGGAAAGATCTCAAAGAACAAACCCTCTTAGAAGGAGAAATAATATGTATGGATGGTTCTTCCAGGTGTTTACAAGGAAAAAGAATGTCAGGGTCTGCTTTGGTGGATGGGAAAAACATGCAAACCCTGGAAAAAGGAAAATTACCTTCAAACTTGTCCACTCAAACTTGTAAACTAAAAGCTCTAAAAAGGTCACTGGAATATTTAGCCAGTGAGAAAGGAACCATATATACTGATTCAAGGTATGCTTTTGGGGTAGAACACACCTTTGGAAAAATTTGGGAAGAAAGAGGATTACTTAATTCAAAGGGAAAGGGATTATTGATACGTGAAGGACTCACTTTAGAGGTTTCAGAGGCATTAAAACTGCCTGAGGAGATTGCTGTAGTGCAAATTAATGGACATCAAAAGGGAATGACCTCGGAAATAACGGGAAATAATTTGGCAGATCAAGGAGCTAAAGATGCAGCAGAGAAGGGGATCCAAAGGGTTGTGTTAATTTTGACCTCAAATAAGGAAGAATTAGAAACTCCAGAGTTCAGTGAAACAGAAGAAAAGGAATTAAGTAAAATAGGAGGAAAGCCAGATGAATCTGGGAAATGGAAACTTCCTGACAGGAGGCAGTTACTTAACAAGCTGCTCACTAGGAAAATATTAGAAAACATGCATCAAAAATCTCATTGGGGTACCCAAGCTTTGTGTGATCATTTTCTAAGGAATTATGGGTGTATTGGGATTTTTGGATTGGCAAAACAAGTAACTGAAAGATGTATAATCTGCCAAAAGGTAAATAAAAAGGTAATGAGGAAAACAACATTAGGAGGTGGGGAGTTAGCTCTCCGACCATTTCAAAGTGTCCAAATAGATTTTACTGACCTTCCCCAAGTACAGAGATGGAAGTTTTTATTAGTGATAACAGACCATCTGACTCATTGGGTGGCGGCTGTTCCCACTGTCAGAGCCACAGCCAATGTGGGATGTAAAACCCTTTTGGAACAAATTATTCCCAGGGATGGAATGGTTAATAGGATAGACTCGGACAGAGGAACACATTTCATGTCAAAAATCTTACAGCAAATAACTCAAGGCTTGGGGATAAAATGGGAATTACACACCCCATGGCACCCACAGAGTTCAGGCTGGGTAGAGGCAATGAACCAAACTTTAAAGGGAACTTTAACTAAATTAATCATTGAAACCCAACTGTGGTGGGTAAAATGCCAACCTTTGGCTTTATTGAGGGTTCAGACCCAACCCAGGTCAGACCTGGCAGTGTCACCTCATGAGATGATGTTTGGGTTACCCTTTCTGACCACCCAACATGACACAGCCACCTCTGACCTCGGGGAAATGGGTGTTAAGAAATATGTCAACACAATTGCAAAAACCCCTGAAAATTTGCAGTTAAAAGGGATAATCCCACAAACCACACCTTTAGACTTTAAAATCCACAACATCCATCCAGGGGAGTGTGTACTGGTGAAAACATGGAAAGAACAATCTTTAACTCCAGGATGGGAAGGTCCTTTCCAGGCATTGCTGAGCCTGAGGCTGTGACCCGGAGCAGGAACGAGGGGGGATCCAGCCAGCAGCACCAAAGGACCCCTGGAGGAACCGAAGGAATGGACTGTAACATCCAAACCAGGGGACACCAAATTGACTCTTCAATGGGGACTGGGGGGTGATGAACTGGGAGGACCCGAATGATCCAAGGGAGGTACAAAGAATCAAACCTAACTGGGAAATAAGGCCAAGCTTCTGTCAGTGGTTTCAAGTGCAGCCTGGACAAGTTCTGAGACACCTCTGATACTCTCCTGTCAGGGTCCACAAACACATGCAGGGAACCTGATGGTTCGTTTTAAGGATCTCAGAGTGCAAAAGACACAGCGGGGGACAACTCAGTTTACTTAAACAAAAATGCACCTTTATTTAGTGCCAACAAACGTGATAGTGGGGAGAGAAAATAAAGAAGAGTGAGAAAGAGAGAGAGGGAGGAGAAGGGGATTATAGCTACCAACGTGGAGGGACGAGTCCTCGAGGCCTAGAGATGCCCATAGACGTGATCTTCTCCAGTGGGGTGATCACAAAAGTGAGCGGGGTCTGCAGAGGTTTTATAGGCTGGTCAAGGCGGGGACCAAAGTGGGGGCACAGAGCCAAAGGGACCAAAGTGGGGGCACAGAGCTGTTGGGAAAGATGAATCAGGGAAACCTGATAAATATGATTGCTTAGCAGAAGATTCTGAAGATATGAAACCTGTAATCGAAATAGAAATGGAAGCTCACTTTGAGCTGTAGGATACCGAGCCTTAGTTACTACATCACCTGAAAACAACAGCCTGGGCAGCTGAAGGAGAATCCCTTTGGATTGAACAATCCCCTATTGCTGGCTAAGGGATCCAAAGGTCAATGTAGCAAAACAGAAAATCTAAAGAGTAGTTTTAGAGTTTAAAATATAACACATGGTGATGTAGTAGTTCTCACAGGCTGTGTGTAGATTCTATAGGATTTTGTGTCTTGTATTGGTTGGTCACTGTAAATTAGAATATTCATCACAAAAGGAGATAGAATGGATTGTGACCAGGGCCCTTTCTACCCACGGCCCCTGCAATAAACCCACATAGAAATTGGGGATTTCTACTCAAAATCTCAGCGAAACTGAGGATGTCTACCCAAAATCCCAGGAAATTGGGGAATATCTACTCAAAATCCTGGGACGATTGAGGATTTCGTCTCAAAACCTGAAGAGACTGCAGATTTCTTGGTAAAATCCTGAGGAAATCAGGGATTTCTTGGCGGAATCCCGGGAGAATTGGAGATTTCTGCTCAAAACCCAGAAACTGGGGATTTCTACTTAAAACCCCAGGAAATCGGACATTTTTACCGGACATCCTGGGAAAATCAGCGATCCTAGCTTAAAAATGTGGGGAATTGGGGATTTCTACTCAAAATCCTGGGGAAAATGAGGTTGGTGACACAGGGAGTCCCAAAATCCTGGGAAATTGGGATTTAGACACTCCCAGACACCCAAAATTCCAGGATCGGGGGAGTTTGGGAGGAGCCAGACCCCAAAATCGTGGGAAGAAAGAGGAAGTTTGAGCTCCCTGAGCTCCAAAAATTCTAGATAAAAAGGACATAAGAATGCCCAGTTCCCCAAATTTTGGGTACCGGGGAGTTGGGCACACCCAGACTCCAAAAATCCTGGAAAACAGGGATTTAGGAACTTCCAGACCCCAAAAATCCTGGAAAATGGGAATTTGGGCACACCTGGAGCCCAAAAATCTCTTGGAAAAAAGAGCTTTGGAAATGGGCAGTTTCCCAAATTTCGGGTCCAGGGGGTGGGGACACGCCCCGCTTCCCAAAATCCCGGGAACAGGGGGGTTTGGACAAGTCCCGGAAATCCTTGGAATAGGAGCGTTTGGAAATTGCCAGAGCCCCAAAATTCTGGAAAAAGAGGAACTCGGCCCCACCCAACCCCCAAAATCTCGGAAAACGGGGAAAACCTCGGGATAAAAAAACAACTCAGGACAACGCCCTTCCCAAAAATACCCCTAAAATCCGCCCAAAAAAGGGCAGGACGCCCTTAACCCTCCCCACCCCACACTCCCAAAGCTCCAGGGAACCCCAAATCCCAACCCCGCGGCTCCAGGACCCCCCAAACCCCACCTTGGACCCCCCAAATTCCGGGCAGGGTCAGGGCCAGCAGCAGCAGCAGCAGCCAGGGGAGGCTCCGCGCTCCATCCATGGCTCCTCGGGATCCCGGGAAATTGGGAAGGGCCGGTGCCGGTGCCAGAAAAGCGGCGGGAACTGGGGGGAGCGGGAGTGGGGGAGCAGCGCCCCAAAAAGCGCTCAGCCAATGGGAGCGCGGCGTCGCTGCGGGTCGGGACTTGCCGGCAAGAGCCCGAAAAAAACAGAGCCTGGAGAAATTCCAGCCAATCAGAGTTCTTATTGCTTGTGACTCATTAGTTGCTGGGTAGAGCCTCTAAAAAAACGGGCCGTAAACAGAACCCGAGAATCGGAGCGCGCAATAAACACCTCCAGCAAAACAGAGCGTGCCCAAAAAATATCCTAGCCAATGAAAAGGCGTCCAAAAACCACGCCTGACCAATCAGAGAACGAGTGGCTGATGACCCCGCGCTGTGCCCGGGCTGGGGCTGCTTTGGGGCTGGCGGCCCCTCCCGGCGCTGGCCATGGGGCGAGGGGCGGCAGCCGGGGCCGTACTGGGGGCACTGGTGGTGCTGGGAGCGGCCCCGGCTGCGGGCGCGGAGCTCTCGGGTGAGCGGGGGGCGGTGGGGCAGGGGGGGAGAAGGGGGAAAAGGGGGCAAAGGGGGGAGGCCGGAATGGAAGCGGGGGAGGAGGAGGAGGGGAGCCCCGAAAGGAAGAGCGGCGGGGGCTGAGGGTCGGGGGAAGGTGAGGGAGGGGTGGGAGAGGGTGGGAAAGGGGGGAAAAAGGGGGAAAGGGGAGGGTGGGACCTCAAAACTGAGCGGGGGAGGCGATGGGAATTAGAGAATTATTTTTAAAAGGTTGGGAAGTGTGGAAAAGGGGGGAATGGGACCCCAAAAGTGAATTTGGGTGCGGCTGGAGGTGGGAGGGGAGCGGATGTGTAAAGGGGAAATGGGGGAAGGGTGTTAAAGAGGAAGCGGCACCGCGGGCAGGAGGGTCCCGGGGCGGCCGTGGGGCACAGGGGGTGCGGGGTGGGGATCCGGGGTGGCCCCGGGTGTGCTGGGGGGGCACCCCCTGACCTGTGTCCTGCACACGAAGAGGTGATCCAACTGATGGCAAAGTTTGAGTGTTACTTCATTAACGGCACGGAGAAGGTGAGGCTCGTGCAGAGGTACATCTACAACCGGGAGCAGGACGTGATGTACGACAGTGACGTGGGGCACTACGTGGGGTACACGGCCTTAGGGGAGAAGGTGGCCCAGTACTGGAACAGCAACCCAATTATCATGGAGAGAAAGCGAGCTGCGGTGGACTTGCTCTGCCGGCACAACTACCAGTTCTTCCCCCGGTTTGTCATGGAGCGCAGAGGTGAGCGTGGGGCAGAGCGTGTCCCCTCGGGCCCTGCCCTGGCAATGACCCTGGGGCCCCTCAAACCCTCCCTGGGAATCACCCCAGAGCCCTCAGCCCTCCATTGGACCATCCCCTGGTCCTTCTGTCCTTCCCAGTGACTCTCATGACTCTCCCAGTGCCCTCCCAGCGTGTCCATCCTGGCCCTGCCTAAATGACGCCTCTCAGCCAATCAGAGGGCGCGTCTCTCTGATGACTCATCTGTTGCCAGGCAGACCCGCAGTGCCCAGTGCCCCGCGCTGGACTCGCCTCCCAGTGCCGCGCGCTTCATTCCCAGTTCACCCCAGTCCATTCCCAGTCCCTCCTAGTCCAACAGCAGTTCTTCCCAGTCTTTCCCAGTTTATTCCCAGTTAATTCCCAGTACACTGCCAGACGTTGACCCACTCTCCCAGTGCCCCCCATCCCCTCCCATCTCTGTCATTGCCACCCCAGTGTCCCCCAGTCTCTCCCTGTCTATTCCCAATCCACTCCCTGTCCCTCCCAGTCCATTCCCAGCCCCTCCCAAGCCCACACCGCCCCTCCCCTCTCTCTCCCAGTGGCCCCCAGCTGATCCCAGTGTGTCCCCGCTCTCTCTCAGTGCCCCCCAGCGTTTCCATCTCGCTGCTGTCCTCCAGCTCCCAGGCCGGCAGTGCCAGAGGCCTGCTGTGCTCCGTGATGGATTTCTACCCCGGCCACATCCAGGTGAGGTGGTTCGAGGGCCAGCAGGAGCTGTCGGGCCAGGTGGTGGCCACCGACGTGGTCCCCAACGGGGACTGGAGCCACCAGCTGCTGGTGCTGCTGGAAAGGCCGCCCCGGCGCGGGCTCAGCTACACGTGCCAGGTGGAGCACGTCAGCCTGGAGCAGCCCCTGAGGCGCCACTGGGGTACGGGGGAGCCACTGGGCGGGCTGGCAGAGGCACCGGCGTGTGCTGGGAGCGAGTGGGAGGGAACTGGAGAGATCCTGGTTGAACCTGGGAGAGGGGCTGGGGGCTGTGGAAGGGCTGAGCAGGAGTCGGGAGGATGCTGGGGAGGGGGGTGTGGGGTCCCGGGTGTGCTGGTGGGCGCCGGGAGGGAGTTTGGGGGCGGCGGGTGGAAGTGGGAGGGATTGGAGTGAGGCCGGAGGGGCTGGGAGGAGCTGGGGGAGGGGCAAGCGGGGCTGGGGCTGAGGTCAGTTGTGCTGGGAAGAGACTGGGAGGGGTGTGGGGGAGCGGTGGAGGGGCTGGTAAGGGACTGGGAGAGGGTTTGGCGGGGTTTGGTGGGGCTTTGGTGGGTGGCGAGCGGTTTGGGGCTGTGGGCTGGTGAGAGGGGCCAGGAGGGGCTTTAGTGGGCTTTGGTGGGGAGGGCGGGCAGGGATCGGGAGGAGGTTTCAGGGGCCGGTGGGTGGTGTGGGGGAGAGCGGGAGGGAGGCTGGAGGGGCTCGGGGTGCAGGTGAGAGATTTGTGGGGGTCCTGACCCCTCTGGACCCCCCAGAGATGCCGCCGGACGCCGCCCGCAGCAAGATGCTGACGGGGATCGGGGGCTTCGTGTTGGGCTCGGTGTTCCTGGTGCTGGGGCTGGGCCTCTGCCTGTGCAAGAAGGTGAGGGGGGGTCCCGGGGATCGTGTCCCCCCACCCCCAGAGCGTGTGTGCCCCCCCGGGGCCCCCCAGCCCGGTGTCACCCCCTTTTCTCTGCCCACAGAGCTCCTGAGCCGCCGGCGGCCGCAGCCCCTCCCCGTGGCCTCGGGCCCGGCCGGGACCCCCCGCTCCGCCCCCGAGATGATTTTGGGGGCCTCGTGTGTCCCCCCCAGCCCCACATATGACATGGCCCCACATGTCACTGGCCATGTCCCACCCTGTCCTCACACGTGGCTGTCTCCCCACAATGTTTCCATCCCTGTCATTGTCCCCCACGTCCTCATCTGTACCCGTGTTCCCCCCGTGTCCCCATGAATGACCATGTACCCCCCAAATATCCATGTGTCCCCATGTCACTCTCCATGTCCATGTCCCCTGTCATCCCAACCATGTCTTAGTTCCATGTCTTTATTTTTACCACACTGTTGGATATTTTAAATGAAGAGAAATGAAAAGCAAATGAAGGCCAAAAGAAAAGGATTTCCCTGTCTGTGCCAGCTGAGGATCCACATGCTTAGAGGGGAGGGAAATACCATTTTTGGAAGGGTTTCCACCACAATCTCCAAAATCTTGGTCTTTGCCCCAGATCATCACCATTTGGCTGTGGAAGACACTCTTGGGCAATAGGAAATCAAAATCATGGAATCCTTGAGGTTGGAAAACACCTCCAAGACTATCCAGTATTTATTGATGCCCCCATGTTGGAGTTGAGACGGCCATGAACTCAGAGTGCTTCAAAAAAACTTCAGAGGCCTTCAAGTATCAGCACCTTGTTATCTAGAAGTTCTTCATACCTTTTCTATGTAGCAATCCTCCAGGCAGCTCCACACAGCTCAGGCTCTTTTTCTCCTTCTTCTCTCTTTCTTTGGCAGTTCCAGCTCACTGCTTCCTGTCCCTAGAAAAGCCACTGAACCCTGTCTGTCCCTCATGCAGTGGCTCACCTTATCTGTCCCTTGCCCAGCCTCCTGTCCCTTCCTCCTCACAGCACGGCCAGCAGATGCCAACTGACTCTCTACCAACTAACTCACTTTTGTATCACACCCATAGCTGTGAGGGCAAGGCTGTTCTCACTCTTCAGTAATTAACACAGCTGCAATATATAGGGGCAGGATTGCCCTTAGCACTACATCTGTCTTCCCATACCCCCAGAAGACAGAATTGAACACAAAAGATTTTCTGGGGTTGAAAGACAACAAGTCTGCTCCCCCCAAGGAATTCCCAATGTCCGTCTGTGTCCCAATGGATGTTCCTGTCCCTGTGTTCATCCAGGTGCCCACAGGGATTCAGGAACCAGTGGATCCCCCCCAGCCAGGTGTCTTCCCAACACGGATCACCAGGACCAAGGATCACCAGGGCTCTGCCCAACGGGGTCACTGGGGATCATCCAACGCCGATCCTCCCATGGGGGATGGAGCTGGAGCAGCGCACGAAGCTCTTCCCGCACTCGGGGCACTCGCGGGGCTTCCCTTATGGCGCCTCTGTTGGTGTCTGGTCAAGTGAGAGCTCCTGGAGAAGCTCTTCCCACACTCAGGACACTCGTAGGGCCTCTCCCCGGTGTGGATGTGTCGGTGGGTGATGAGGGTGGAGTTGCGCTTGAAGCCCTTCCCACAGTCGGGGCAGCGGAAGGGCCTCTCCTCTGTGTGAATCCGCTGATGGACGAGGAGATCAGAGCTGGTCTGAAACCTCTTCCCACACTCAGGACACTCGTAGGGCCTCTCCCCGGTGTGGACACGCTGGTGTTTTCTCAGGGCGGAGCTCCATCCAAAGCTCTTCCCACATTCCCCACACTCATAGGGCCGTTCCCCAGTATGGACTACCTGGTGGCGCATAAGGCTGGTACAGTCTGTGAACCTCTTCCCACATTTCCCACACTCATAGGGCTGTTCACCAGTGTGGATCCTCTGGTGCTGGATCAGGTGGGAGCTCCTGGTGAAACCCTTCCCACATTCCAGGCACTTGTGGGGCTTCTCCCCTCCATGAGGCTTCTCCACCAGCTCTGAGCTCCTGCTGGATCTCCGGCCGCCCTCCTGGCACAGGGCGGCTCTTTCCTCCTCGCAGCTCCCTGGGCTGGGTTTGCAGCCCCTCCTCCTGCGGGATCTCTGGGGCTTTTCCTCCTCCTTCTCCATGTGGGCACTCCCTGGCAATGAAAAATCCTGGTTTGGGGAAAAAACAAATTGAGAGCACTTTAGGCTGGGGGTTCCTCCTTGCCCAAGTTATTCTCAAGAAGTCAGTGGGCACCTTGTGTCTGTGAAAACCTCCAAAACACCAGGATTCAGCCCAAAAGTCCTCCAAACACCAAGACACAGATAATAAACTCCCCAAACACCAAGACTCAGCCAAAACTGCTTCTAAAATATGAAGATTCAGCCCCTTACAAACAACCAAAGCATCAACATTTAGCCAATGGAAGCTGAGAAACATCAAGATTCACCCCCACGAAAATCATGGATCCTCCTCCTGGTCACCTGCTGCATGTGGGGGGGCAACACTCCTGGGGCTGGGAGGAGGCTGCAGATACAGGGAGGGGTGGAACCTTCTGCTGCCTCCTCCTCCTGCTCCTCCTCCTCCTGTGCCCCTACTCCTTCTAACACTCCATTTCCTCCTACTGTTCCTCTTTCTCCTGCACAATCCCACCTTCTCCTCCCACGAGCATCCTTTGACTATTTTGTTTTTCAACCCTGCTTCTCCTTCCCTTCCCCTCCTGCCCCAGGCCCAGCACCCACTGCTGGCTCCCTCTTCCCCCCCAAACCCACAGCATCCCACCGGAGGGGCACGGATGGAGCTGGGGCAGCTCGGGCTGGGGCAGCGCTGGGCTCTCGGCCGCTCCCGCCCGCACTCGCTCCCCACTGCAGCCGCTCCCGCCACGACAGCGCGGGGGGACTGAAGAGAGAAACAACAAGGATGACACCTCACCACCTGAGCCTGGGGCTGGACAACTGGGCTCCAACACGCAAATGGACCAAAACAGCAAAGTTTAGGACCTCGTGACCAGTCGTCCATGAGGAGACCATTTCAAGTCCACCTTGAGTGTAGCCCTGGTCAGGCTCCTGCCCTGCCCAAGGTCTGCCCTAAAGAGCTTTCAATAAATATCTGCTTTATTCTCTAGCTCTGTCCAGTCTCTGTTTCAGGCCAGCCTTCCCAAGGCATCATTCTCCCAGAGGTAATTAAGGACATGCACACCCAGAGGGGCAAGAAGGGAAGTCCAGAAGGGATTTAGACAGCAGGGGATGGATGGTGTTGGTGTGCTGGGAAGGGTGAGGGGGAAGGGGAGGCTGCAGGATTACAGTTAAGGCAAGAGGCAGCAGGAGGAATCTCTGTGGTGAGAGAGAAGATGATGGAAAAGAGCAGCAAGAGAAAAATACTGAGGACTGGGACGTTTTCAAGCAGGGTGTAATGCTCAAACTCTGGGAGCTGATGCAGATGGTTTGTAGCCCCGGTTGGCAGGAGAGGCAAACAAGGAGGTCAGGATCCCAGGGGGTTTCTCTGTGCTGGGGAGCGGCAGGAGCGGGCGCAGAGGGGCGGCACCGGGAGCACGGGCTGGGGGCCTGTGGGGAGCTGCGGGGCCGGGCCGGGGCTGTGGGGCAGCCGGGGCTCAGCGCCGGGCGCTGCCTGACCCCACCACCCCCCGGGCAGGGCCGGCACTGGCCCCCGGCCCCCAGGAGGCTGCGGGACGCCCCGGCCGCTGCCCGGCCCCATGGAGCTGCCGGCCCTGCCCGCCGGGGGAGCCGCCTTTGGACACTGCGGCACCACAGGCACCGGCTCTGGGATACGGGCTCTGCAGGGCACGGCCAGCACAAGCACCAGCGCCAAGGAAGGAAGGAAGGAAGGAAGGAAGAGCTGGGAAATGTGCATTATCCCTGCAAGGATCCAGATCATCTTTGAAGGATCTTGTTTGGGCCCTGCAGAAAGGAATGATTGTGCAGAAAGCTCAGCAGCTGTCAGAGGATGAGCACCCACAGGCACTCAGGGGGGCTGCACGAGGGGCACAAGAAGCCCCTGCAGCACTTGGGCACAAAGGCACAGCAGGTGAAGGCAAGAAGGGAGCAGGAAAAGGCCCAGCTGAAGGCAAAGGCCATGGCAGAGTTTCCACAGCCCCTGAGGGATGAAGCCCAGGGCCCAAGGGGGCCCCAGCACCGAGGGGACGGGCTCGGCCACAAGCACCTGGCACAGGCATTGCCCTCCTCGGCAGGGGAGAGCCCACCCAAACAGCCCCTGCCAAGGAAGCAGGGATCCATCTGCAGCCCACAGGGACACTGCAAGCACACACAGCAGCACCCTCAGCAGGAGCAAGTCCAGCCCTGCACGGACATGGATTCCTAGGGCTGCCACAGCTCCCATTACACCAGGGACCCACCACACTGGAGCCCTTGACAACATTCAGCCTGGGGCTGCATCCACACGAGGCCTTTCCTCATACACACAGGGGCCTCTCCACCCACTCTCAATCTTAGACCTAAGGGGGGAAAAGGCCAAAAATGTCTTTGATTATCCAGGGGACAAGTGGGAAAGATGAGGGGGGGTGTTTTATTCAACCACTATTAGCAGATGTGGGGGATGGGTTTGAAATGCAGGAAGTTTTATTTGCTCCTCATTGTCATTGTAATTTACCGGGAAGGCCTTTGATGGCTAAATTGGGAATGCAAATTAATATTGTAAAAGGTGATACAGAGGCCAGTTCTCTTGTACCTCTGTGTCAAATGTCTGGCAAGGCCTGTGCTGAAGTGAACCCACAAGTGTGGGCAGCCCCAGGGAAAGAGGAAAATTAGATTCCCAGCCTCTCCAAATCACTCTGAAGCAACCAGCACTGTTGGGAAAGATGGGACAGGAAGGACTTATGGATATGATTGTCTGGCAAGAAATACTGCAGATGAAAAACCTGTGAGTGCAATAGAAATGAAAGCCACCTTTGACATGTAGGCATGGGAGGCAGGAAAACGGTGATTAGCTGGAGATGGGTTGAAGGGCAGAAACAAAAGGACTCAGGAATGCAGCCTTTCCACTTTGCAAGGGATCAGGGAAAAAGCAGATAAGAAAAGTAGTCTTTAGAGTTTAGAATATAAAATGACATGGTAATATAGTAGTTCTCATAGGCTGCATGCAAAGTTTGTAGGTTTTGGATCTTGCACCGGTTGGTCACTGTGAATTAGAATATTCAACACAAAAAGAGAGAGAATGGATTGTAACAAGGTGCCCTCTCTCTTGCTCTTGCTCTCTTGCTCTTTCCCCCCACGCTCTTGCCCCCTCTCTCTTATCCCTGCTGTCTTATCCCTTCCCCCACTCTTACCTCACTTCTACCCCTGAGCTCTCTTCTACCCTCTCTCTCCCCTCTCTCTCTCGGGGCTTCCCTCCAGCCCAGGCTGGTGGCTGAAGGCAAAGCCCTCTTTACCCACCACCCTTGTAATAAAGCCACGTGTTTCTAGAATATCTCAGCTCTGCAGAGTTCCTTGTCCCTGCCGTCCACGGATGTCACTACACAGCACGAGTGGTGTCTAAAAGCAAAACCCTATTGCAAGGGAGGGAAGGAAGGGCTTTGTAATCTCAGGAGTAATGTTACCCAGGACTAAAAAGCAGCTGTGACAATTCTGAGGATTAATAGGTGTTATATATATCTTATATAAAGTTGGCTTTTCGCAAGATGTGTGCTATATAGTAAATAATATCGTGGTAAGGATATAGAATATATATATAGAATATAAGTTTTTAATTCTGCTTTTAGAAAATTAGGTATAGTGGTAATAACTGATGTAATATGCTTAAACTGTCTGTTTGTTTGGGATAACATCCAGTGAACATGTAAAGAGGACCCTGCTATTGATACACCAACTATCAGCATCTCCCACCTGCAGAAAGCACGGACCAAGGCCCAAGCTGGACGCGATAAAAAGGACACAGCCACGAAACACGCATGCTCTAAAAAGGCGGACCCAAGGAGGGGCCATGCAAAACAGTTCCTGGAATATGGAAACTAGTTTATGGAATTTTATGACTATTCATATATCGATATAACGGGAAGGGTATTTAACGAGCGTCTCTGAGAAAGCAAAGTGTGGACTTGGCTGAATGCCGATTCACCCGGCCGGCCGTAATTGGCTTTTTTTATCTCCTAATTGTCTTAATTATTTTATTAAACATAGTTTTTTTAATTTACCAAAAAGTGAACCTCGTTTTTCACAATTGGGAATTGCAGGACCTGGATTGAGGATTCTTTGCTCCAGCTAAAACATCGGATGACTTTTTAACCCCACACAGCCTCAATGTTATGGTTTGGACATGGGAAAGGGAACAAAACTTGAGAAATGAAAAAAAACCCAAAACGATTGATGCCCCAGCCATGGCTCCTCCAGACTCAGAAAATGAGCTGGAATTGTATGTGAGTGTTAAACAGGGCCAGGCCAAAGGAATTCTTGTGCTAAAATGTTTAACCCAGTGGCCAGAGTGGCCCCACTGTCTGCAGAATTGTGCAGCCACAGCTTGAATGGGACCTGAGGCCTGAAAACTGACAGCACAAGGATCTCCTGTTGTCCAAGTCTGGCATCAAGTTCAGGCTTTGAGAACCAAAAGAGCAGGGCTGGGTTATTCCAGCAGGAAACTTGTTCAGTGGCACAGGAGGATTTAGAAGTGAGGACAGGGGAAGGGTTTAACCCAGCCTCCTGTTGGAACAGCCTGCACAGGGGCTGGGGAGAAACCCATGACTGCACTGAGGTGACAGAGCTCCAGAGCCAGGCTGGGAGAGATTGATGAGACATTCCCTGGCCTCAGGGAGAAAAGGTGTTTCTGGATGGGGCTCCAAGGGCAGCAGAAGGGAAAAGAGTTACAAGACACGCTGTTATTTAGGAAAGGGAATCAGACAAAGCACAGGTTACCCCCCACATGGTCAGCTCAACCGGCAGAGCTGTGTGTGCCTGTGAGAGCCTGGGACTGAAATGCCCTGAGCAGGAAGGCTGAAATATCTCCTGCTGACACCATGTCACCCAACAGGGGGGCCAAAAGCAATTCTGACTTCTGCAGTAATCACTGGATCACTTAGAAAGCTATTTCTGAAACAAATAATTCCAAAAGAAAGGATTGTGGAAGCAATAAACTACGATAGGGGAACTCATTTTACAGGAAAGATCCTTCAGGGGGTTCCGGCAGCTTTAGGAACACAATGGGACCTCCACAACCCCTGGCACCCCCAGAGCTCAGGTCAGGTAGAAAGAATGAATGGGGAAATAAAGAAACACCTTTGGAAGCTGCTGACAGAAACCAAGAGGCCACAGGTGGGGCTTTTGCCATTGGCTCTGGCAAGAATAAGAGCCAGATCCCGGGCAGATATTCAATTATCTCCCTTGGAATTGATCTTTGGAATTCCTTCCCCTGGCAATTCTCCACCTAGTGCAGGCTGGAGATAAGGGATGTGTATTTAAAGCAGCCTGTGGCCAGAATCCTGTCTCCTGTGAAATCTCTCCCACTGGAAGCTGGGCTGGCACAGACCCTGCCTTGGGACTTTGCTGTTCACACCATCCAACCAGGACATGGGGCCCTGCCTGAGGAGTGGGAAGAAGCACCACTGGGGGCCAAGTGGCCCATCCCAAGTGTCCCTGAGCACAGAAACAGCCCCAGCACAGCTCAGCACGGGGGGACCCCTCACCCTGGGCTCAAGGGCTCGCAAGGCCCAAAGGAGATTTGGACTTCCCGGCTGCAGGAGGAGGATGGGAGGCCACGACTGACCCGCCCTGAAGGCACCGGAGCAGCAGCCAGGGCTCCACAGCGGGGGAAGCCCCTGTGCCTGCCCACAGATCCTCTGCTGGAATAGTCTGCCTGGGCACCTCCTGGGCCATCTCCAGACACTGGGGGCCCAGCCTTGCTGCCACTGCTTCAGCTTCAGGGCTTTCTGTGCCTGCACTCGCCACAGGGGCTGGGGAACACAACGGGACAATTCCACTCTGCCTCTCAGTCACACTCACACACGGGGCTGGATGGGATCACATTGCTCCAAAATATACCAAGTTCAAATTTAAAAAAAATCTTATTTCTCTAGTCAGGCTTGGTTTGCCTTTGCCCTGGGAAAGGAATTTTAAATATTATCTTTTAAAGGATGTTACACCACTCAAGAGAGATGAGTTTAACATCTCAGCAGACTGGGAATAGCCCAAAAGACACCCACAAAAACAACGACCATCAACAAAACATCAACGACCATCAGCAAACAGCAACCAACATCTGCCCCAGACACTGCCCTGGAATAGCTGGAGACACCTGGTCTGGAAAAGGCTGATGAGGAAATCCAGGAGTGAGGACCTAATTAACATCAGAGGCAAAGAAATCCGGCTCCAATAGGAAACCAAATACTCAGAACTCAGCGACTTGGAAGCAATGAACATCAAACCAATGGATTTCTATGGGTTCAGACTGTAGAAAGTTTAGGAAAAATCCAGTAAAACTCACGTGTCATGGAATGATTTTCTCTGCACACCCTGGCTACATGTGGATGAAATGATTTCTGTTGCACATCCTGGCCAAAATCAAGTAATGCCTTGACTCTCTAACACTAAAAATAATGTTGGAGAAATTCTGGTTTTCTCACCGTTTCTGTGACAAGATTACACCACCACAATAATTTCTCATAATAATCCTGCTTTTAAATTGTTAAATTTGGACCAGGGGTGTGAGAATAAATTCTTAGTCCCAGGAGAAAAAGTAGATAAAACTTGATTACTTTGAAATGTTTTTGTCTATGTTTGTGTGAGGCTCTTAGTGATGGCAAAATTTCGGTTTGGGTTTTTCGATGTTCATCTTTAGGCCGCATTTTGCAAAACTAGAAGGGCTTTAAAGGTGACCCTTTAAGGCATAAACAGGTAAAAGAATTAAACAGTTAAATTAACAGTTAAAACAAAAGCAGATTGTGGGGGGCACATGTGAGTCATTCAGTGGCTGCTCTGGAAGAGAAGCTCCATTCCAGGCAGCCAGGAGAGGAGCTTTAGAAATGCAAATTAACACTGCTGGGGAAAAGTGGGGACAGTGCACCAGGCTCTTCTGGCCTGCGGGAGGAATTGGGCTGATTCCCTCTGCCCCTCAGCCCAAGCTCTGCCTGCTTGCACAGATGGAATTGGCACAGCCAAAGGCAGAGCCCACAGGGAGGAGATCTGACTCTGCAACACAAATTGCTTCAGCTGCAAAGGGAAACAGCCAGTGGAGAATGGTGTGAAAACTTCACTACAACAAGTGGGGGGAATCATCCCTCTCCCCACTCCAACATGTGCTGGCACTGTCTGTGTCACACAGGGACCATCAGACCACTGGGCTGTTTGTGCTGCCACAGGCTCAGAGAAATCACTTGGGAATCCAAGTCTGGCATGATTTAATTAGAGAAAAGAGATCAATTGATGCAGCCCTGGCTGGAGGGAGCCCCCAAAAATGGGGAAAAGATGAACGGCCACCACAACAAATCCTACAACACCCTGGACCAGCCCCTGGGAACCCAAACCAATTCACATCAGGAGCCAGAGAACACATTGATCATTCCAATGGCACAATTAGATTACAAGATGTCCACGAAATAATAACCAACCAGACAGATCCAGCTCCTCAGTCTGGCCCACCAATCCACTCAAACCAAGAACACAACATTTCACCACGGGCTGGGATCAGATTATCTGTGAGCAGAAGGAGGAGGACAGGGTGGAAAATTAAATGACTCAAGATGCTGTTGGCAAAGAGATGACAACAGAAAAGTGGGGAAACAGAAAACAAAGGAAATAAGAAAGCAGCTCATGTTCCGGTCCAAACGTGGAAAGGATGGGAATGGGACACGGTTTGGTGGCTCCCTGGCACAGCAGGGGTTAAAGGAATGCTCTTTCTCCTCTGTTGTGCTACAGCAACTCTCATCTTTGGGCCCTGCACCACACCTTGCTGAGGGCAGCTCATTCACAGCTGAGCAAGGGGATGCAGGTGGCAGCCAGGCCTCCTGAGCCACACACGGCTACAAAAGGACAGGAACTGTTAAAAATGACCCGATAATATTGGCTTTCACATTTGTACATTAGTCTTTATATGTGGTTATTGATTTCAAATACAGTGGAATTTATAATCCCTTTGAGATGCCTCTTAATAAAACTTATTTCTCATTTTAGTATGCACAGTAAAGCCCATGGAAATAGTAGTGTGATGAGTGTTATGTTGATGTATTCACCTTACAGCTTATAGAAATAATTATGTGATGAATGTATTGTACCATAGGCCTTAGCAAAATATAAAATGTTAAAATCCTTCTTGTAACCGAGAGAACTGTGTAAAGCAATTAGGTTGTTTCCCACATCTGCTGACTGACCTCTCCAAGTGATAAGGGTGACACCAACCAGAGCACGGGAGAAGAATTAGAGAAGAATTTGTTACCTGTTCAGTATCTGGGAAGTGTGAAACAACAGGATGAAGCCACAAGAAGAAATAAAATATATTGACCTGATCCACAGGATGTTATTTAGATAAGCCAGAACAGAAACCCAAAATAAAGCAAAGTTTCTATAACAATGAAAGCTACCAAGAATATTTGAATAATGCATGAAACTCATGAACATGTATGTGCCTTAGTAAAGTAACAGTACAGAGATAACACTGTCTTAATGCACCCACGGGTCCCTTGGCTGATCGCCAGGAACACCCAGCGCTGGACATGGAACTGCTTTTTCCCTTATTGAACTTTTGAAAAGTATTCCAAAACTGAATATTTCTTTTTCTCAGAATTGAGGTCACTGACAATAATCCCAAAACCAAAGAGGACCCAGCAAGAAAAAACAGAGTCAACGAGTGAATCTGCTTGGAGACAGGGCCGGGGACTGGGAGATAAGGGAGCAACGGGAGAATCCATCAGTTTCAGAAAATGTTCCTCATTGACACGGACTGTGCTCAGCCAAGGCCCTGCGAAATTCCTGAACACGGAGAAGAAGAACAAAGACTGAGCAGAGCCGTGAATATCGGATGTTCTACAAAAGGGGGGCGCATATTAACGAGGACATGCAGGAGGCGGATCGGGAAGTCGGAACTTTCCAAGGACCTTCGCCACGGGGCAAAGGGACAGGGAGATGCAGAAGGGAAAATCAGGAGAAAAAGGAGGCCGCGTCCTACACCAATTGGAGAGACCCCCCGGCAAAGGCCGCACGGCCTCTCCCTTTGTTCAGGAATAAAGTCACTTTTACAGGACTCCTCGGGCTCCTGTGGGGACACAAACCTCTGGCCACCTCTGGGAATTTTCCCGCACAGCCCCCGCCGGGGACAGGGCGGCCACCTCCGTCCTCCCCACAGGAACCGGGACGAGCCGGCGCTGCTCCGGCAGCGGCTCCTGCCGAGGCAGCGGCGGGAAGGAGAGCGCGGGCAGCCGCTCCCGCAGCGCCCTCAGGCCACGGGCAACACGGCGCCGACACGGCACAAGGAACCCGCCGGAGCCCCCTGCCGCCCCCTCCGCCCGCAGCCAGCCCCGAGCCCCGGCAGAACCGAGCGCGGCTCCCACCTGCGCTGGGGCCGCCTCCGAGCTCCGCCAGTGCCGCCTCACCGGGCTCCGGCCGCTGCCGCCGCTCCCGGGGCCGGTCCCGGTTTCCAGAGTCGCTCCGCGCTCCGGGGGCCGATCCGAGCATGGCGGAGTGGGCGGGCCGGGATCGTCCCTCAGCCCAGCTCTGACCAATCAGCGCGCGAGAAGGAGACGCGGCGGGAGACGTCGGCCAATGGGGGAGAGGGGCGGGCTTGGCGCGCGGCACGGAACTGCCGCGATCCCGTTCTGTGATTATTCCATTGTTTCCCGAATTTGAAAAGTCGGATGTGAAACTGGGCTGGGATGGCCCTCCGGGCACAGCGCCGGGTGAAGCCGCCGAAGTTCGGCTTTTCCTGCCAGGCCCCGCCTCTCCTGTTCCCAACAGGGACACAAAGGGCGGTGGCAGCGCTCAGTGTCCCTGGGCTCCAGCCCGCCCGGACAGGGGCTGCAGGGGACGGTCCTGCGCCTCCTCGGGGCTGCCGGTTCTTCCCCTCGGAGGCCGAGCCCGATCCGCAGCCGCCCCGGGCCGGCACTCGGCAGGTCCCAGGCGCTGTCACCGCCTGTCCCGGCCCGGAGCTCGTCTGCAGCAGCTGCAGAGCCGGAGGGGGCCGGGGCTGCGGGCGCCCCGCCGGGCTCGGAGCTCCCGGAGGCTGCGCTTGTGTCCGCAGGTGCTGCCGCAGCGTCCCCGGGCAGCAGTGACAGGGCAGGACGGAGCTGGCACCGCCTTCCTGAGCCTGGAGAACCGCAGGGCCGGAACCAGCCGCGGTCTCTGGCACGGGCCATTAAACCTTCCATCGCCGTCGTTGTAAAACTGTTCCTGGGTCGGAGCTCTGAACGTCTTTTTCAGCCGTGTTCATGTCTCAGGAAACCCGTGTTCTTTATTCCAAGCAAAGAGAGCCCAGCTGTGATCTGGAAGAGAGGGAATCCTGCTCCGTTCAAAAGGCGGTGATTCAGCCCCCAGGTCCCCAGCATGTTTCAGCAGCCGGGGTTACACACTTGCCTCGGGCACAAGAAGCCACTTGTCCTAAGCAGGAAGGGGCCACTGGTGAGTGTGCAGAGAGTGAAGATGCGGAGGAAGGACCCCGCTGCAGTGCCAGGACAGTGAATGAAATCCTGGACGTCCAAGGTGGATCGGCAACCAGGAAAGGACAGGAAAGAATTCGTGGAGGATTTCTGTGTGAGTGCAGGGCCAGCGCCGTGGGCTGTAGGGAGGGGACAGTGTCACCCCACAGGTGCACAGGGCTGGCAGGGCTGTGGCTGTTTCCAGGGCTCTGGAAGAGCCCTCCTGCTCTGCTGGGCCCCCGCAGGGGCCGGGACCGACACCCCCGGCTGCCCCCGGCGCTGGGCAGTTCTTCTGGCCCCGGCTGTGCCCTGGCCCTGGCTGTGCCCCTGTCCCTTGTTTCTCTTGCTGCCAGCTGAGTGAGGGGCACACAGAATGGGGGATCCCTCCTGTGTCCCCCGGGTGTTGGGTGGGGGGATGTGAGGGCTGGGCGTGCTCAGGACAGCCCCGTCCTCACAGCCATGGACTCTTTACTGCTGCAGGTGAGAGGTTCAGATCCCATCCCAAGGTCACCCTGGTGCTGACTCTGCTCGTGATGCTGGTCCTGGCTTTGGTGCCGGCCTTGGCTGTGCTGTCAGGTAAGGGAGGAGCAGCTGCCTCAGCCCAGCCCCTCGGGGCACAGCAGGGTCCCTATTGCCTGTGGAGGGGAATCCTGGACCTTCTCCTCTTCCCTCTGCAGGGGGAAGACAAACAAACATTGCAGCTCGGATCGGCCCTCACATGGTTCTAAATGACTAAACTGCGACTCTGGAAACCGGGACCGGCCCCGGGAGCGGCGGCAGCGGCCGGAGCCCGGTGAGGCGGCACTGGCGGAGCTCGGAGGCGGCCCCAGCGCAGGTGGGAGCCGCGCTCGGTTCTGCCGGGGCTCGGGGCTGGCTGCGGGCGGAGGGGGCGGCAGGGGGCTCCGGCGGGTTCCTTGTGCCGTGTCGGCGCCGTGTTGCCCGTGGCCTGAGGGCGCTGCGGGAGCGGCTGCCCGCGCTCTCCTTCCCGCCGCTGCCTCGGCAGGAGCCGCTGCCGGAGCAGCGCCGGCTCGTCCCGGTTCCTGTGGGGAGGACGGAGGTGGCCGCCCTGTCCCCGGCGGGGGCTGTGCGGGAAAATTCCCAGAGGTGGCCAGAGGTTTGTGTCCCCACAGGAGCCCGAGGAGTCCTGTAAAAGTGACTTTATTCCTGAACAAAGGGAGAGGCCGTGCGGCCTTTGCCGGGGGGTCTCTCCAATTGGTGTAGGACGCGGCCTCCTTTTTCTCCTGATTTTCCCTTCTGCATCTCCCTGTCCCTTTGCCCCGTGGCGAAGGTCCTTGGAAAGTTCCGACTTCCCGATCCGCCTCCTGCATGTCCTCGTTAATATGCGCCCCCCTTTTGTGTAACATCCGATATTCACGGCTCTGCTCAGTCTTTGTTCTTCTTCGTGTTCAGGAATTTCGCAGGGCCTTGGCTGAGCACAGTCCGTGTCAATGAGGGACATTTTCTGAAACTGATGGATTCTCCCGTTGCTCCCTTATCTCCCAGTCCCTGGCCCTGTCTCCAAGCAGATTCGCTCGTTGACTCTGTTTTTTCTTGCTGGGTCCTCTCTGGTTTTGGGATTATTGTCAGTGACCTCAATTCTGAGAAAAACGAATATTCAGTCTTAAAATACTTTTCAAAAGTTCAATAAGGGACAAACCAGTTCCATGTCCAGCGCTGGGTGTTCCTGGCGATCAGCCAAGGGACCCGTGGGTGCGTTAAGACAGTGTTATCTCTGTACTGTTACTTTACTAAGGCACATACATGTTCATGAGTTTCATGCATTATTCAAATATTCTTGGTAGCTTTCATTGTTATAGAAACCTTCCTTTTTTTGGTTTTCTATTCTGGCATAATGGCATTACTGAAACTGCAAGGAAAGATAAATTCTCCAAAAATATTTTAATGTTAGAGAGTCAAGGCATTACTTGATTTTGGCCAGGATGTGCAACAGAAATCATTTCATCCACTCGTAGCCCGGGTGTGCAGAGAAAATCATTCCATGACACGTGAGTTTTACTGGATTTTTCCTAAACTTTCTACAGTCTGAACCCATAGAAATCCATTGGTTTCATGTTCATTGCTGTCAAGTCGCTGAGTTCTGAGTATTTGGTTTCCTATTGGAGCCGGATTTCTTTGCCTCTGATGTTAATTAGGTCCCCACTCCTGGATTTCCTCATCAGCCTTTTCCAGACCAGGTGTCTCCAGCTATTCCAGGGCAGTGTCTGGGGCAGATGTTGGTTGCTGTTTGCTGATGGTCGTTGATGTTTTGTTGATGGTCGTTGTCTTTGTGGGTGTCTTTTGGGCTATTCCCAGTCTGCTGAGATGTTAAACTCATCTCTGTTGAGTGCTGTAACATCCTTTAAAAGATAATATTTAAAATTCCTTTCCCAGGGCAAAGGCAAACCAAGCCTGGCTAGAGAAATAAGTTTTTTTTGAAAATTTGAACTTGGTATATTTTGGAGCAATGTGATCCCATCCAGCCCCGTGTGTGAGTGTGACTGAGAGGCAGAGTGGAATTGTCCCGTTGTGTTCCCCAGCCCCTGTGGCGAGTGCAGGCACAGAAAGCCCTGAAGCTGAAGCAGTGGCAGCAAGGCTGGGCCCCCAGTGTCTGGAGATGGCCCAGGAGGTGCCCAGGCAGACTATTCCAGCAGAGGATCTGTGGGCAGGCACAGGGGCTTCCCCCGCTGTGGAGCCCTGGCTGCTGCTCCGGTGCCTTCAGGGCGGGTCAGTCGTGGCCTCCCATCCTCCTCCTGCAGCCGGGAAGTCCAAATCTCCTTTGGGCCTTGCGAGCCCTTGAGCCCAGGGTGAGGGGTCCCCCCGTGCTGAGCTGTGCTGGGGCTGTTTCTGTGCTCAGGGACACTTGGGATGGGCCACTTGGCCCCCAGTGGTGCTTCTTCCCACTCCTCAGGCAGGGCCCCATGTCCTGGTTGGATGGTGTGAACAGCAAAGTCCCAAGGCAGGGTCTGTGCCAGCCCAGCTTCCAGTGGGAGAGATTTCACAGGAGACAGGATTCTGGCCACAGGCTGCTTTAAATACACATCCCTTATCTCCAGCCTGCACTAGGTGGAGAATTGCCAGGGGAAGGAATTCCAAAGATCAATTCCAAGGGAGATAATTGAATATCTGCCCGGGATCTGGCTCTTATTCTTGCCAGAGCCAATGGCAAAAGCCCCACCTGTGGCCTCTTGGTTTCTGTCAGCAGCTTCCAAAGGTGTTTCTTTATTTCCCCATTCATTCTTTCTACCTGACCTGAGCTCTGGGGGTGCCAGGGGTTGTGGAGGTCCCATTGTGTTCCTAAAGCTGCCAGAACCCCCTGAAGGATCTTTCCTGTAAAATGAGTTCCCCTATTGTAGTTTATTGTTTCCACAATCCTTTCTCTTGGAATTACTTGTTTCAGAAATAGCTTTCTAAGTGATCCAGTGATTACTGAAGAAGTCAGAATTGCTTTTGGCCCCCCTGTTGGGTGACATGGTGTCAGCAGGAGATATTTCAGCCTTCCTGCTCAGGGCATTTCAGTCCCAGGCTCTCACAGGCACACACAGCTCTGCCGGTTGAGCTGACCATGTGGGGGGTAACCTGTGCTTTGTCTGATTCCCTTTCCTGAATAACAGCGTGTCTTGTAACTCTTTTCCCTTCTGCTGCCCTTGGAGCCCCATCCAGAAACACCTTTTCTCCCTGAGGCCAGGGAATGTCTCATCAATCTCTCCCAGCCTGGCTCTGGAGCTCTGTCACCTCAGTGCAGTCATGGGTTTCTCCCCAGCCCCTGTGCAGGCTGTTCCAACAGGAGGCTGGGTTAAACCCTTCCCCTGTCCTCACTTCTAAATCCTCCTGTGCCACTGAACAAGTTTCCTGCTGGAATAACCCAGCCCTGCTCTTTTGGTTCTCAGAGCCTGAACTTGATGCCAGACTTGGACAACAGGAGATCCTTGTGCTGTCAGTTTTCAGGCCTCAGGTCCCATTCAAGCTGTGGCTGCACAATTCTGCAGACAGTGGGGCCACTCTGGCCACTGGGTTAAACATTTTAGCACAAGAATTCCTTTGGCCTGGCCCTGTTTAACACTCACATACAATTCCAATTCCTTTTCTGAGTCTGGAGGAGCCATGGCTGGGGCATCAATCATTTTGGGTTTTTTCATTTTTTCAAGTTTTGTTCTCTTTCTCATGTCCAAACCATAACATTGAGGCTGTGTGGGGTTATAAAGTTATCCAATGTTTTAGCTAGAGCAGAGAATCCTCAATCCAGGTCCTGCAGTTCCCTATTAATCCTCAGAATCATCACAGCTGCTTTTTAGTTTTGGATAACATTTCTGAGATTACAAAGCCCTTTCTTCCCTCCCTTGCAATAGGGTTTTGCTTTTAGACACCACTCGTGCTGTGTAGTGACATCCGTGGACGGCAGGGACAAGGAACTCTGCAGAGCTGAGATATTCTAGAAACACGTGGCTTTATTACAAGGGTGGTGGGTAAAGAGGGCTTTGCCTTCAGCCACCAGCCTGGGCTGGAGGGAAGCCCCGAGAGAGAGAGGGGAGAGAGAGGGTAGAAGAGAGCTCAGGGGTAGAAGTGAGGTAAGAGTGGGGGAAGGGATAAGACAGCAGGGATAAGAGAGAGGGGGCAAGAGCGTGGGGGGAAAGAGCAAGAGAGCAAGAGCAAGAGAGAGGGCACCTTGTTACAATCCATTCTCTCTCTTTTTGTGTTGAATATTCTAATTCACAGTGACCAACCGGTGCAAGATCCAAAACCTACAAACTTTGCATTCAGGCTATGAGAACTACTATATTACTGAGGCATAGATTTAGAAGAATTAAAGACTGTAGTCAAAATAGATAGTGCTGAGATAATGTAGCTAGGACTTCCCTTTTGCTAACAGAAGCCAGACTGAAAGAACTGATAATCCTTGGAAGGAACCGATCAATCAGAGGAGCTGTCAAACTAGGGCTTCTGCATCCTGAATAATCAATAGACCCCATGAATACAATACAATCATAAATCAAACAGTCCTGGGAAAAACAGGATTTAGCTGTCACAAACACTAAAGGTTAAAAAGTCAGAGCTGAGGAAGACAATCTTACTTCATCATTTTGGGACCCCACCCCATTAAAAAGACCACCGACCCATTTCAAAGAACAAACTACGCATGCTTGGTGGCTTTTTGGGCTAATTACCATACGAAGCGGGGAATGGGAGGTATCAGAGCTATGAATATGCATTTGTAGTTTGTGTATTCAATACTTCTGTAGATAAAAGGCCCTGTGATGATCTGTAAATTGCGCGTGTGTTTCTGGGAGCTATCCCGCACGCTGCCCGGCGTCGTAATAAACATACACTTTCTAACTTTAAACTGTTAGAGAGTCTTTGTCCGTCATAGTTGGATATTGGTATTAGATCAATGTCCATAGTTTTTTAATAAATCATTTTGGCGAGCCAGCCAGGAGAACTGCTCTTTCTGGCCGTGGGGCCGGTGGGGTCTAGGACCCCTCAAGGCCCCCACCCGGAAGTTTACGGGGTGAGGGCTCCTCAGACCTTACCGTCCACCCGGGGAAAGACCTGAACCTCCTGGAACTACGGACAAAAGGTATGTTTAAAGAAAAATGTATTGAATGAAGGTACCTTTGAATAGAGGCGGCTTATAAGTCATAAGAGACGTCTTATGCAAAGCAGAGGCCTGGGTTTTGGAATCTCCGAGGAGTATTGTTGTTGTGTTGTTGTGTTCCAGGTAGAGCTGGTCACTTGTTGGCTGCATTCCAGGGGAGGAAAGCAGCAGCAGCATAGAGATGCTGTATTGGGGGCGTAGTGGCTCCATGTTTGGTTTGTCCAGGTAGAGCTGGTCACTTGTTGGCTGCATTCCAGGGAGGGAAAGCAGCGGCAGCACAGAGCTGCTGGTATTGGGAGCGTAGTGGCTCCATCTTTGGTTTGTCCAGGTAAAGCTGGTCACCTGTGGGCTGCATTCAAGGAGGAAAGCAGCGGCAGCACAGAGCTATTGATGTCGGGAGCGTAGTAGCTCCATCTTTGGTTTGTCCAGGTAACGCTGGTCACTGTAGGCTGCATTCAAGGGGGAAAGCAGCGGCAGCACAGAGCTATTGTATTGGTTCCAATTTGGCTTGTAGTTTAAAGGTGCACTTTGGTGATTCATAATCTGAGAGGCTAGCCTGAATTTTTAAGGTGAACAGGGTCCCGTTTTGAGTTGCGGTCGCGAACGCTGGATGTGTGTGTATTCGTGTCTGTTTGGGTTTTCTTTGTAATTGAGTGACTGTATGTGTGTGAATTGTGAAAGTTTGTGCTGTAAGTGTTTTTGTTTTTAAGAGATTTTAAAACCCCCGCCGATCCGCAGAAGAATATCTCTGCTGAAAAGCAGAGGAATTCGGGGGGGGGATGTGCTTGGGCCGTGACTGGAGAGTGTCACGGAGAGCGCTGTAATTTCTGACCGCATAACTGATAGTGTGATTTTAATCAGTGTGCTGTTCAATAAAAAAACATCTGTGAGTGAATAGGCTGTTTGTTGTTTATAAAAAAAAAAAAAAAAAAAAAAAAAAAAAAAAAAAAAAAAAAAAAAAGTTGTGGGTGGTTTTTTGTGACATATCACAGTGATCAGGCAGGAATCTAGGTTGTCCCGGTAACCGGCAGGGAGCCGGGATTTGTCGCCTCCGGCTGTATCTTTGAAATTCTGAAAAGCCTGAAACACAAATTCTTTCTTCAACAGCTGGTGCTTCGAGCCTTGTTTTAAAGAAAGAGCCAAAACTGCCCGACCGAGAAACCCCCCCGCTTTTTCCTCAGTGCAAAAATTTGTGGAGTGTTTTTGAACCCATTGTTTTGTGAGCCTAAAAAAATTGCTATCCCATAAACAGGTTTTGGTGAAGGGGGACAGTGTATAAGAAGTTGATTGCAAATTTTCTTCAATTGTTAACTTTTTGTTTTAAGCACAAGAATTGAAAAGCTGGTTCAAAGAGTTCCCCTGCCCAGAGATGGAATTTCAGAAACCCTAAAAATTAATAACCAGTAATTTGAATTATGTGTCTAAGTAATCGCATGGGTTTTTCTTTTAAATAAAAAAAAAATTTTCCTTTTTTATGTAAACAAGAATTGAAAAGCTGGTTCAAAAAGTTCCCCTGCCCAGAAACGGAATTTCAGAAACCCTAAAAATTAATAACCAGTAATTTAGATTAAGTGTCTAGGCAATTGTATGGAGTTTTTCTTTTAAGTACCTCTGATGGAAAGTGATTTAGAGATTTGAGAAAAGGGTTGCTAAGAAAATGAAGTTTGTAATCAAGCAGCATTTACCAGATCCCAATTGTTGCTTGATGCCATAACAGAAAAAAAAAAAAAGAAATAAAATTCTTGATAAGACACCAGAACAATAAAACCCTAACACCTGTAACCAGTAACTATGTAATAATAAAAGAAGCGGCTGGCCAACCTAAAAAAGGCTTACATTTACAAACCATTGAAGTTTAAATTGGAGAAACAATAGAGAATCCATCGATTTTTATATGCCTAATGCTCCATCTGCACTTTTGGGCAGAAATCTGCTAAAGCAGCTGGAGGCAAAAGTAATATTTAAAAATAGAAAAATTATTTTAGAGGTAAAGAATGTAAAACTGTTAAGTTTAATAATAATAATAAAAAAATAATAATAATAATAAAAAAAGAAAATAGATTAGGTGTTTCCTGGAGTGTAGGCTCCTGACATGCTGGCAGGGCAAAGAAAACTTTTTAAAGATACTGAAGGAGTGTCAGTTTAATTTCAACACTCCTATCGTGCCAGTAAAGAAGCCTGACAAGTCATAACTTAGCTGTTGACAAGATAACTGAAGGCTTGTATTCAGTAGTTGCTAACCCTTATATCTTAACTCATTTACTGTTTTAGATGTGCAAATGCTTTCTTTTGCCTCCCTCTCCATAAAGCCAGCCAGAAAATCTTTTCATTTGAGTCCTTTGAAGTGGTCCTTGCACAGGAGAACCTCAAAGTAAAAGATATTTGGGGAGCAGCTTGCAAAGATCTCCCCACAGAAATTCCTAACAAGACGATGTTAAGATTGTGGTAACTAACATTGTGAACCCAGCTTCCTTCCTCAGCGAGAGTATAGGAGAACCAGTGATCCACGACCGCCTGGAGACCATCGAAACCACCTACTCCAGTCACCCGGATCTGAAGGACACTCCGATTGAAAATGCTGAGACTTGGTTTACTGACAGAAGCAGCTACGTTGTCAGTGGAAAGAGGCATGCTGAGTATGCAGTTACCATCAGCAGAGAGGTAATAGAGTCTGGACCATTGCCCACCAACACCTCTGCACAGAAGGCTGGACATTTACTCAAGGTATGCCTTTGAGGTAGTCCTTGCACATGAAGTCATTTGGAAAAAAAATCCTAAAGCTGCTAGATGCTGTGTAGTTACTTGAAAAGATGGCACGGATCGCATCAAAAAGTGAGCTCTAATTAGAAGAATATGCTGGCGGACAGAGAGGCAAAAGACGCAGCTAAAGGTGAGGTACCCGATGAGACAATTGAGGTAGCACTTATCCCAGATGGAAAAAATTTTCAATTAAAGGTAAGCCAGTATATAATATAAAGGGTAAGAAACTTATTAAAGCAAAAAAAGCAAATTATAATCAGAAAGGGTGGGCCATGACAGAGAAAGAGAAGCTTGTAGTACCATCCTATTTGTTGTAGCCATTAGTGCAAAAAAAAACATAAGAAAACACACTAGGGAATAGACATCTTGTATAGTTATTTGAAAAAAAAAATTGTAGCCAGAAAGTTACAAAGTACAGTGATACAAGTAACCCGTTAGTGTAGTCTTTGCCTCCAAATTAATTCCAAAAATACACCAAAGCCTAAAATGAGACAAATTGGGAAAGGCTGTGGACCTGGGCAACAATAACAAATTGATTTTACAGAGCTGCCCGAAAAGGGAGGATACCGTTACCTATTGGTGTTAACTGATACCTTTTCAGGATGGCCAGAAGCCTTGCCTACTAGAATGGCTAAAGCCTGAGAAGTAACCAAAGCACGGTTGCAAAAGTACTAAGAGTAGAGTTCCAGCCACCATATCCCCAGATAAAAGACCACAAGTATATGGTGGCCCTAAATAAAGAAATTAAAAAATATGTCGCTAGAGCTCAAAACAAAAATTAGACAACCTAAAAATTAAGTCTTTTGCAGAAAAGTTCTTGGAACCACAGTGAGAAAGAGCATTCCAGATGCTTCTTACTACTTTCACTACAATCAAGATCAAAGAACAGAAGGCCTAGATCCATCACTCCCGAGTGAAGAAAGCTCCAAAAAGAATCTGGAAGATCACACCAGGCGACGATAAACTAAAAGACCACCGTGAAACTCACTCAGAACCACAAATAGATGGACTAATAGTTATTATAGACACTATGTGGAAAGTTGTAATTATTGCTGTAATAAGCTTAACCATAACAAGGGTCAATGCAATACTGCGTAGGTACAATGTGACTGAGATAAACAGGTGCCAAAGAAAAGCTTATGATGCTTACTCTCGTAAAGCTTTAAATAAGATGCTAAAAGTTATGAGAAGGAAATGTCCTCCATTTAGACTCAAAATAGAGGGGTGTGCAATAAAAGAGTATGACTCAAATACCTGTAATAGAAAGGCTGTGATCCCCAGGTGCCATCTAAAGATCTCTCACTGGGGTGCTAAGAACAGGGTTGAGAGTATTTCACCTATAACCCTGTGTCTAGTACAGTGACAGCCTTTGTTTTAACTATACATGCCAATAGTCCCCTAAAGATTAAATCATGAGAGAACTGTATTGTACCCTTCTGAACACCGAATGTGAGCACAAGAAATTGAAGGAAAATAGCAAACTGTTAATCTAGAGCCCTGTACTGCAAGAAGACAGTTAAGATCTGTCACTTTGAGACAAACAGAAAACTTCACTGGTGTATACAGGGCAAGGTTGTGTCTGTCCAAAGAGAGCATGCCACATCATAAAAATAGACAACCAAATTACCCAATTCAATTTGTGTATTTGCAATTTTGTCAAAATTAAAGGATGTGATTTTTACTATCGGGCACCTGTAAGATACTGCCTGTACCCATAAGAACATCCCAGATTGAAAGAAATCTTAAAGGAAATTAAAGAAGAGGGAAGAAAGACATTAATTACAATTCACTATGACACAGAAACCATCAAAGGAGTATTTAAGAGGCTTAAGGAACATTTGTCTCATCACTGGTAGGATGTGCTTTTTGAGTGGTCTCCAACAGCAACTGGTATACTAAATGCCTTACTCCACCCTATAGTTGTGTTGCTTATTCTAGTTAGTATAAGTCTAGTTTTATCTGTTGCGATGCTTGTTTGGAATTGAAAGATGCTACGACAAATAGCAGCCTTAACCTCATTATCAAAAGCGTATGGCTTGATATTAAGAGACACTAGCTGTACAGATTAGATTGATGAAAAAGACACTTTCGAGTAAAAGAATTTACTCATTTTAAAAAGAGAAGTGGAGAAAATGAGGCATAGATTTAGAAGAATTAAAGACTGTAGTCAAAATAGATAGTGCTGAGATAATGTAGCTAGGACTTCCCTTTTGCTAACAGAAGCCAGACTAAAAGAACTGATAATCCTTGGAAGGAACCGATCAATCAGAGGAGCTGTCAAACTAGGGCTTCTGCATCCTGAATAATCAATAGACCCCATGAATACAATACAATCATAAATCAAACAGTCCTGGGAAAAACAGGATTTAGCTGTCACAAACACTAAAGGTTAAAAAGTCAGAGCTGAGGAAGACAATCTTACTTCATCATTTTGGGACCCCACCCCATTAAAAAGACCACCGACCCATTTCAAAGAACAAACTACGCATGCTTGGTGGCTTTTTGGGCTAATTACCATACGAAGCGGGGAATGGGAGGTATCAGAGCTATGAATATGCATTTGTAGTTTGTGTATTCAATACTCCTGTACATAAAAGGCCCTGTGATGATCTGTAAATTGCGCGTGTGTTTCTGGGAGCTATCCCGCACGCTGCCCGGCGTCGTAATAAACATACACTTTCTAACTTTAAACTGTTAGAGAGTCTTTGTCCGTCATAGTTGGATATTGGTATTAGATCAATGTCCATAGTTTTTTTAATAAATCAGTATGAGGAAGAGTAGGGGCACAGGAGGAGGAGGAGTAGAAAGAGGAGGCAGCAGAATGTTCCACCCCTCCCTGTATCTGCAGCCTCCCCCCAGCCCCAGGAGTGTTGCCCCTCCACATGCAGCAGGTTACTAGGAGGGGGATCCATGATTTTCATGGGGGTAAATTTCGTGTTTCTGAGCTTTATTGGTCTAAATATTGATGTTCTGGTTTTTTGCCAGGGGTGGAATCTTTGTATTTTAGAAGAGATTTTCCCTGAGTCTTGATGTTTGGGGAGTTTTTTAATTTTATCTTGATGTTTGGAGCACTTTTGGGCTGAATCTTGGTGTTTTGGAGGTTATTACAGACATAAGGTGCCCACTGATTTCTTGAGAATAACTTGGGGAAAGAGGAACCCCCAGCCTAAGGTGCTTTCCATTTGTTTTTTCCCCAAAACCAGGATTTGTCATTCCCAAGCCTTGGCCAGATGGAGAAGGAGGAAAAGCCCCGGAGATCCCGCAGGAGGAGGGGCTGCAAACCCAGCCCAGGGAGCTGCGAGGAGGAAAGAGCCGCCCTGTGCCAGGAGGGCGGCCGGAGATCCAGGCGGAGCTCAGAGCTGGTGGAGAAGCCTCATGGAGGGGAGAAGCCCCACAAGTGCCTGGAATGTGGGAAGGGTTTCAGCTACAGCTCCCACCTGATCCGGCACCAGAGGATCCACACTGGGGAACGGCCCTATGAGTGTGGGGAATGTGGGAAGAGCTTCAGCGACAGCTCCACCCTGAGGAAACACCAGGTGATCCACACTGGGGAATGGCCCTTTGAGTGTGAGGAGTGTGGGAAGGGTTTCACCCGGAGCCCCCACCTGATCCAGCACCAGGTGATCCATACTGGTGAACGGCCCTTTGAGTGTGGGAAATGTGGGAAGAGGTTCAGTAACTGCACCAACCTTATGCGCCACCAGGTAGTCCATACTGGGGAACGGCCCTATGAGTGTGGGGAATGTGGGAAGAGCTTTGGATGGAGCTCTCAGCTGAGAAATCACCAGTGCATCCACACCAGGGAGAGGCCCTACGAGTGTCCTGAGTGTGGGAAGAGGTTTCAGACCAGCTCCCGTCTCCTCGTCCATCAGCGGATTCACACGGAGGAGAGGCCCTTCCGCTGCCCCGACTGTGGCAAGGGCTTCAAGCACAACTCCACCCTCACTGTGCACCGGCGCATCCACACCGGGGAGAGGCCCTACGAGTGTCCTGAGTGTGGGAAGGGCTTCTCCACGAGCTCTCACTTGACCCAACACCAACAGAGGTGCCATAAGGGAAGCCCCGCGAGTGCCCCGAGTACGGGAAGAGCTTCGTGCGCTGCTCCAGCTCCATCCCCCATGGGAGGATCGGCGTTGGATGATCCCCAGTGACCCCGTTGGGCAGAGCCCTGGTGATCCGTGGTCCTGGTGATCCGTGTTGGGAAGACACCTGGCTGGGGGGGCTGCACTGGTTCCTGAATCCCTGTGGGCACCTGGATGAACACAGGGGCAGGAACATCCATTGGGACACAGACGGACATTGGGAATTCCTTGGGGGGAGCAGACTTGTTGTCTTTCAACCCCAGAAAATCTTTTGTGTTCAATTCTGTCTTCTGGGGGTATGGGAAGACAGATGTAGTGCTAAGGGCAATCCTGCCCCTATATATTGCAGCTGTGTTAATTACTGAAGAGTGAGAACAGCCTTGCTCTCACAGCTATGGGTGTGATACAAAAGTGAGTTAGTTGGTAGAGAGTCAGTTGGCATCTGCTGGCCGTGCTGTGAGGAGGAAGGGACAGGAGGCTGGGCAAGGGACAGATAAGGTGAGCCACTGCATGAGGGACAGACAGGGTTCAGTGGCTTTTCTAGGGACAGGAAGCAGTGAGCTGGAACTGCCAAAGAGAGAAGAAGGAGAAAAAGAGCCTGAGCTGTGTGGAACTGCCTGGAGGATTGCTACATAGAAAAGGTATGAAGAACTTCTAGATAACAAGGTGCTGATACTTGAAGGCCTCTGAAGTTTTTGTGAAGCACTCTGAGTTCATGGCTGTCTCAACTCCAACATGGGGGCATCAATAAATACTGGATAGTCTTGGAGGTGTTTTCCAACCTCAGGGATTCCATGATTTTGATTTCCTATTGCCCAAGAGTGTCTTCCACAGCCAAATGGTGATGATCTGGGGCAAAGACCAAGATTTTGGAGATTGTGGTGGAAACCCCTCCAAAAATGGTACTTCCCTCCCATCTAAGCATGTGGATCCTCAGCTGGCCCAGACAGGGAAATCCTTTTCTTTTGGCCTTCATTTGCTTTTCCTTTCTCTTCATTTAAAATATCCAACACTGTGGTAAAAATAAAGACATGGAACTAAGACATGGTTGGGATGACAGGGGACATAGACATGGAGAGTGACATGGGGACACATGGATATTTGGGGGGTACATGGTCATTCATGGGGACACGGGGAAACATGGGCACAGATAAGGACGTGGGGGACAATGACAGGGATGGAAACATTGTGGGGAGACAGCCACGGGTGAGGACAGGGTGGGACACGGCCAGTGACATGTGGGGACATGGCCATGGCCGGTGCCATGGGGGGAACTTGCAGGGGCTGTGGGGGATGCTGGGTTTGAGGGAGCTGAGGGTTCCTGGGAAGGACATGGGGCTTGCTGAGGGCTTTGGGGAGCCCAGGCCCAGCGGCTCTGGCTGTGCTGGGAGACCCTGGGGGAGGTTCTGGGGCAGCTGCTCCCCGAGATCAGGGCAAACTTCAAAGCTTTATTGGGAACACTGGGAGCAGCTGGGCGGGGACAGAGTGACAGCAGGGCTGGGGGGACACACGAGGCCCCCAAAATCATCTCGGGGACGGAGCGGGGGATCCCGGCCGGGCCCGAGGCCACGGGGAGGGGCTGCGGCCGCCGGCGGCTCAGGAGCTCTGTGGGCAGAGAAAAGGGGCTGAGCCCGGGCTGGGGGTCCCGGGGGGGCACACACGCTCTGGGGGAGGGGTGACACGACCCCCGGAACCCCCCCTCACCTTCTTGCACAGGCAGAGTCCCAGCCCCAGTGTCAGGAAGACAAAGCCCAACACGAAGCCCCCGATCCCCGTCAGCATCTTGGGGGGTGCGGGGGCAGCTTTCGGGGGCGGGGGGGCGCAGGATCCGGGAAACAGCGGCGGCTGCTGGGAAGGGACTTGGGACGGAATGTGACAGGCTGGGATGGACTGGGACAGACTGGAACACCAGGATATACCAGGGCTGGGACCCAGCGGGACCAGAACTGGGGCACAAGGGATCATATGGGATTTATTGGGACCACACTGAGGACTACTGGGAATATGCTGAGGGCAACTTGGTGCTGTTGGCATATACTGGGCATGATTGGGATCGTACTGGGAGTAACTGGAATTATACTGGGAGTGACAGGAACTGTAGCAGTGGTGAAAGGGCGCAGTTGGAAAGATGCAGGGGGCAGCTGGGGTCATACTGGGATTGTACTGGGACCGACAAGGTCACACTTGGAGTGACTGGAATAATATTGGGAGGATCTGGGCATGGCAGGGATCATACAGGGAGTGACAGGGATCAAACCAGACTCATACTGGTAATGTCTGGAAGTTACTGGGATCATACTGGGGGTGACTGGACTCATTTTGGGATCATGCTTGGTGCAACTGGGACCACGATGGGGCCAAATGCCATCCTAGAGGGAGTGACTGGGAGTGAGTGGGTTCATACTGGAAGTGTCTGGGGCCATACTGGACTCCTACTGGGAGGGATTGAGAGTGAAAGGAACCATACAGGGCATGATTGGGAGGAGCTGGGACCATGTTGGGGACAACTGGGACCTTATTGGGAGTGACTGGGACCATAAAAGCTTGAATGGAGTTTCTATCCTGAGACATTCCCGGGGTGCAGCGGCAGCTCCACATCCCCAGCCTGGGGGGTCAGAGCAGGGGAACCTCTGGCAGCACCTTCAGGGCACAGCCGGGGCAGGAAGGGCTGTGGGACGGCTCCTCCTGCAAACCTCCGGGAGGGGGACAAGGGCTGGGGGGAAATAGACAATAAACAGAGAGACATTGCTGCAGAAGGGCCTCATATTGCCTAAACTAAAGTGTCCAGTACCAAGTAACACCTTGAGGTTATGGAAATTCCAGAGCCCAAGTTGGATTCCCCCGTTTGAAGCTGAAGGAGGAGCTCCACTCGTGACTCTGCTTCATAACGACGAATGTGAAAATTCACCACAATTCCCGGTTCCCTCCCTCCTCTGCCCAGCGGTGCAGGGAGAAGGGATGGGAGTTACGGTCAGTTTGTGCCGCTGCTTCCCCCTTTAGGGACAGGAAGCCTTGCCCTGCTCCGGCGTGGGATCTGTCCATGGGGTCAGACCCTGCCCTGTCCAGCGGGGTCCCTCCCCAGCCGTGCGGTCACTCCTCGGCCCGGCCCTGAGGCGCGGGGCAGTCCCGGGGCAGCCGCGCTGCGGCCCCGTCAGCGGCACCGCCGGTTCGTGCCGGGCAGGAGCGGCAGAAGGAGCCGGGCGGCGGCGGGGGCTCGATCCCGCCCGGAGGAAGAAGAGGAAGAGGAAGGAGCCGGGGCCGCCTGCGGTGTCCGATCCCCGGGGAGCAGCGGGGAGGCCTCGGGGAGCGGCGGCGGGCGGGGCCCTGTTGGAGCCGCCCCGAGGGGTTTGTGCCGCCCCGGGTCCATGGAGGAGTCGCTCGGCGAGACGGGCGAGGTGGGAATGAAAGAAGAGACTAAAATAGAGAGAAGAGATTAAAATAGAGAAAAGTGACTCACATGCAATCAACGGGCTGCACCAAGGGCATCTCTCCCACTCGTGTCTGAAGCAGCTGCACCGAAGCACAGGCATGGGGTGAACACAATAAAATACAGAGAATAGAGTAAAATAGAATAAAAAAACTACACTGGGGGGTCCCTGGTGCCCGGTGTCACTGAAGAGCCGCTCTGTGGGATGGGCACTGCTGGGTGTGAGCAGAAGGGCAGCGCCGAGGCGGGTGCAAGGTGTGAATAGAATTGAACATGGAGAATAGAATAAAATACAAGAAAAGAACCGCACTGAGGGTTCCGCGCCGCCCGTGTCACGGAAGAACTGCACCGAGAGTGGCGAGAAGCAGCGGCAGTAGAGAATAGAATAAAAAATAACAAAAACCGCACTGGCAGTGGCTGCTCCCCAACACTAAAAGAGCAGAACCGAGGGCTGGTCGGGGCAGCACCGAGGGGTCTGTTGCCTCCTCCGAGGCGTGACGACCTGGTTTGGGAATGGCACGGCGACCACCTCAGGTCACTCGGGCCAAGAGCTCACAGACACCAATATGGTGGACAGCAAATGGCGTTTATTCACGAGTTACATGGCAATATATAACCTGTGTTTGTGTCGTCACTTCCTTCTGCTTATGGAACTGGCCTAACTATTGGCTGACATAACATAACAGACAGCAACACTTATGGGGGAAGGGTAGCCCTGTCTTACCGTACAGCGCGATATCTTCCGTTCGCTCGTCCCTGTCTACCGCAGTCTTGTGGCGGTGCGTGTCCTCCAATGCTCGGCCAGCCCCGACACGCCCCCACAGGATCTATAGTCAGTGGCATCTTGGCTGCCCACCAGCCCTGCCGTGTTGCGATGGTAGAGGAAGAAAGACGGGACCCTCAAAGGCTTAACTAGAACTGAGGTTTATTGGGCAGGAGGGAGGGAGCCCTCACCCGAAGACCAGTGCCTCAGAGAGACCCTGAATCTCAAGGGGGAGAGGGTTTTATACAGTGGGTGGAACTCAGGGTGGGTAGACATACAACCAATGGGGTATAACTGGGGAGTGTCTGCTGACATAACATGCATTGGCATCAATCAATGAACAGGAGGTAGAAGGGGAAAGCTTGCAACCCAGCCAGTCCCCAGAGATCTCCCATCGAAGCTTCTGGACCTGGGGGACAGGTCCTTGTTGGAGTCCAGGGCATCCCTCTGGGTGCCCTGGGAAGTCACAGACCTCGGTAGAGAGGCCTGGGACCCGAAAATGAGGGTCTGGGGTCTGTGCAGGGGGATTTGCCTGGCACAGAGCCCAGGAAGACACAGGCTTTGATTTTGGTCCTTGAGAAAAACATCCAACAGAGAGAAGAATTGCGAGTCACAAAGGTGTTACAGAGAGTAGTGTAGTTATCACTGTGCAGAAGATTTTGTAGTTTTGGGTTTTTAGAATGTAGATGCAAAGGGACAAGATGGTGATTTTAGGGCAGTGCCCTGGGTTCTTCTTCTTCTCCCTTGGCATCCATTGTCTGCAGTGATGTGGGCACAAAGTAGTTTCAGTGGATTGGATCAGAGTAGACATGACCCTGTTAGTGCAGGTGATAGACATTGGCACAGAATTGTAAACAATGGGTACGTAGTGATCTGTATAAGAGGCAGCGACCTCCCATCACAGGGGGAGTCGCCTCGTGTCCAGGCTGCTGTGAACACCTTGGCCGGACACACAGAATTGTAAGATAAGAACTAATAAACAACGCGAGAAACCAGAAAACCAAGACCTTGAGACTCCTCATCATTCTCGCTCTGAACACCGAGCACCGAGCTCAGCACAGAACACAGAGACACAGAGTCAGACAGCAGACCCTAAATCCTTCAGGGGTCAAGAGGGAAAATCACTCCCTTCGCGCCCACACGAACCACCAGCCAGCCTTGGAATCTCGGGTGAGAAACAACCGACTAAAACCCGAGATTTGGCGTCCCTGGGTGGGCACAGGTGTGGGCAGAATCGGTGCTTTCCAGTGGACACAGCAAGACCTCTGAAGGAAGGAAGACAAGCTGAGAAGACAGGGGAAGAAATCTCTAACCAGAGACGGCAGCTGATTGCAAATTCACCTCGGACGGACGAGTTCCAAGGGCCCAGGACTCGTCTCCTGAAATCTGCAGGTCGGTGATCAGGAAACCTCCGAACTGAATTTGAGAACACCTGCACTGCATTCTTCGATTTTGGTAAGACAGCTGAGTTTAGAACACGGGAGGAGGGAACTCTAAGGGAAAAACCTTCTCCGTGCAGCAGCAGTGTAGCGGGGAGGGAGGAATGAAACACCTCACCCGCCGGCCTGCAGCCAGCACCGGGTTTGTCTGTGGCCAGCAGCAGCAGCGGGTTCTTTTGCTGGCCGGCAGCCAGGCAGGTCCTGTCGTCTGTTATCAGCAGACGGGTCTCATACACCTCTTACAGGAGGTGGGGAAGGGGAGAGCCATCAGCCTCCCCTGGGATTTAATAGGAAAGGGGAGATACCAGCACCCTCAGGATTACCGCAGGGAGGTCAAAAAACCCTCGAGACAGGAGAGTCAGCAGGTCTCCTTGAGTTTAGCACAGAAAAGCCAACAACTTTCCCTGGGTTTGCCACAGTCCTCAGGAATTCAGTCCCGGAAATTCGTCTCGGGAAAGTCAAAACTTCTAATCCATCCCGAGATAAGGACATGCTTGTTTTGGAGGCGTGTTCCGTGAGCACGGGACACTTGCCGCAGCAGTGGGGGAGGGAGAGGTGAGACAAAGTGCATCCAGGAGTCTTTGCAGCCCCCCTCAGACACAGCGCGTTCAGACACAGCCTGAAAGTTTTCCACTGCCCTTTCCCCTTCAGCCCAGGGACAGACAGAGAGAGGGGGGAAGGGGGAGTGGAGGAGACACCGGGAAAACAGGGAAAACAAGCCCAGATCGCGTCAGTGGTGAGAGATAACACTGCGGCGTGTGCGCGCGAAAGCGATCGCGACTGGGGGCGGCCGGGGAGTGCCCCGTGTCGGGACAGCGCGGGGGCGGCGCGGGCGGAGCAGGGCCTGTGTCCCGGACAGGAGCCGGGACAGGCAGAGTTGGAAACTACAAACCCCAGAAAGCCTTGCGGTTGGTGCATGCGCAGTGGCAGAGCCAAGATGGACGGCGCAAGTGCAAAGCGGGAAACTACAAATCCCAGAAGGCCTTGCGGCAGGCAGAGAGCGAGTGGGATGCAGCTGGAGCAGTGGGATCGCTCCAGGCGGGACAAACCCCGACAGAGAGCGAGACGCGGGCAGCGCCGGGGCGGCACAGGCAGTGCCGAGGCAGGCGGTGCCAGCGCAGGCAGGACCGGGGCAGGCAAAGGCAGAGCAAGCAGGGAGGAGGCGTGGCCAGGGCGGAGAGTTTCTCCAAGGCGCCACCCCCTCAGAGCGAGCGCTGCGAGCCTGACCCCGCCCACAAGCGGCACTTTGACATTGTCAGTCCAGTTCCCGCAGGTTTTCCTTTCAGCAAAAGGTGGCCAAGTTTCCCTTGAATCCACTGCACACACCCTTTCTTCATTTATCCTTCGGCTACATGCTGGCTTTACCCTTTTATTGGAGTTTTAAGGTCTCCACTCCTCATCCAGGACAGGGAGGGATGCCGGGGAAGGCAGTAACCCTCGGGGTTAGGAGGGGCTGCATTCAGGCAAAATAATAATAATTCAATTAAAGTTACAGGTTTTATGAATTCAGAAGCAGAGATCCGGAAATCATTGGATGTTTGCAAAGCAGCTCATGATCAGAAGCAAAAGACTTATTGTCATGACATGGAAAAGGATTTTTGATTATAGTGTTGATGTATTTGGATCCAAGTTGATTTGTGTTTTAGTATTGTATTGACATTAGAAGTGATTTCTATGTGGTTTTAAGTTTAAGCCTTGTTAAGTAAGTAAAGTTGAATTTAAGATAAGGATTGATAAAGTTTAAGTGATAGATTTATATTCTATAAATTTAAAGTTTTATTGTATGTAGATTTTAAATGTATTTTTTATTAAGCTAAATAAGTTTTAAGAGAAGTTTTAAGATAATAAGTTAAGTATATTAAGTTATAAGATAGATAAGATAAATAAGAGAATAAGTTTTAAGAGAATAAGTTAAGTTTTAAGTTAAGTAAGTTAAAGTTAAGATAATAAATAAGTTAAAATAATAAGGTAATAAGTAAGATAAGTTGGTAAAATAAAATAAGTTTAAGATAATAAGTTTTAAGTAATAAGTACTGTGAATTGTATCATGATACATTTCAAAATTCTTCTTTATGTTCTTTAGTTGTTTAAGCATTTCATAATTGTTGTTGCTAAGAGCTTTGTTCCGAAAATGTATTAAAGGATATTACTCTAGATAAGGCCAGGGTTTTGGCCACACCTTGACTTTAACTAGAGGAGAGATGTGTCCATCAACAAGCACAGATGTTGCATGTGAAACTTTTCCTGATGGATTTCAGGTTTGAACAAGAGTTGTGCATTTTCCATCAAAGTACAGTTTTAACTGACCTATGGCAAAGAAGTAGCTTTTGTTTCTGCAGATACAGAACACAAGTGAATTTCTGCAAAGAGTGTGGAAATCATGTCAAGCACAGAAGCTCTGACGGCTTCAAGAGTGGAGAGGAAAGCAGGCCAATGTGAACCAGTGTCAAGACTGCAGACATCTTTCATTCTGCGTGCAAGGAGTTATGGCTTGGGTTTTCTTTTCATTCTGTATTGCATGAATTTGTCAGATGGCTCAGAATCAATTCACGAGAGCACAGAGAGGTTGGAAAATGGAGTGAACAAACTCGGAGAAGAAACCGGATCACGGATGAATGGCACGTTTGATTTCTTCAACCTTTCACGGTTGTGGAAGAAAATTTTGAAAACAATTGTATGTATTTTATTGAGACTTGTAATTCTTCTCATGATCAAGTCGTATTTGCTTTAATGCATACGGCAAGCCATGGACAGAGCAGCCAAAGAGGTGTTTTTTGTGAAAACAAAGGGGGGAGATGTTGGAGTCCAGGGCATCCCTCTGGGTGCCCTGGGAAGTCACAGACCTCGGTAGAGAGGCCTGGGACCCAAGAAAGAGGGTCTGGGGTCTGTGCAGGGGGGTTTGCCTGGCACAGAGCCCAGGAAGACACAATCTTTGATTTTGGTCCATGAGAAAAACATCCAACAGAGAGAAGAATTGCAAGTCACAAAGGTGTTACAGAGAGTAGTGTAGTTATCACTGTGCAGAAGATTTTGTAGTTTTGGGTTTTTAGAATGTAGATGCAAAGGGACAAGATGGTGATTTTAGGGCAGTGCCCTGGGTTCTTCTTCTTCTCCCTTGGCATCCATTGTCTGCAGTGACGTGGGCACAAAGTAGTTTCAGTGGATTGGATCAGAGTAGACATGACCCTGTTAGTGCAGGTGATAGACATTGGCACAGAATTGTAAACAATGGGTACGTAGTGATCTGTATAAGAGGCAGTGACCTCCCATCACAGGGGGAGTCACCTCGTGTCCAAGCTGCTGTGAACACCTTGGCCGGACACACAGAATTGTAAGATAAGAACTAATAAACAACGCGAGAAACCAGAAAACCAAGACCTTGAGACTCCTCATCATTCTCGCTCTGAACACCGAGCACCGAGCTCAGCACAGAACACAGAGACACAGAGTCAGACAGCAGACCCTAAATCCTTCAGGGGTCAAGAGGGAAAATCACTCCCTTCGCGCCCACACGAACCACCAGCCAGCCTTGGAATCTCGGGTGAGAAACAGCCAGATTAAACCCGAGAAGGGATGCAAAATGGACACAAAATGGACCCAGGATGATCCCAAAATGGAAGCAAAATGGACATAAAATGGACCCAGGATGATCCCAAAATGGAAGCAAAATGGACATAAAATGGACCCAGGATGATCCCAAAATGGAAGCAAAATGGACACAAAATTGATCCAAAATGGCTCCAACATGGATCCAGGATGGACCAAATTGGACTCAAAATGGAACCAGGATGGACCCAAGACGAACCTGAATTGGACCAAAATGGACCCATGATGGATGCAAAATGGATCCAGGATGCAATGAGGACAAATCTAAACAGACTTAAAATGGACCCAGGATGATCCCAAAATAGATCCAAAATGAACCAAAATAGATGCAAAATTGACCCAAATGGACCCAAATTTGCCCCAAAAGGGACCCAGGATGGACCCAAAATGGATTCAAGATAGACCTAAAATTGTCCCTAGATGGACCCAAAATGGACCCAGAATGGACAAAAAATGGACCGAGAATGGACCCAGGATGGACCCAAAATTGTGCCAAGATGGACCCAAAATGGACCCAGGATGGACCTAGAATTGTTCCTAGATGGACCCAAGATAGAACCATTATGGACCCAGGATGGAACCAAAAGAACCCAAAATGGACCAAAATGGACACAAAATTAACCCAGCATGGTCGCAAAATGGACCCAAAATAGACTCAGCATGGACCCAAAATGGACCCTGTATGGCCCAAAATGGACCCAAAATGCACCCAAGATGGACCCAGGATTCACACAAGATACACCCAGGATGGAGCCAGGATGGACCCAAAATGGACCCAGGATGCACCCAAGATGAACCAAAACAGACATAAAATCGACCCAAACTTGACCAAAATGGATCCAAAATAGAACAAGGTTGGATGCAAAATGGATTCAGGATGGACCAAAATGGACTCAAGATGGACCCAGATTGGACCCAAAATGAATCCAGGATGGACGAAAAATAGACTCAAGATGGATGCAAAACGGACACAAGACGGACCCAGGACACATCCGAAATGGATGCAACATAGACCCAAAATGACCCCAATATGGACCCACAATGGACCCAGGGTAGACCTAAAAGGGACCCAGGATGGATCCAAAATGAACCCAAAATGGACCAAAAATGGACCCAAAATGGATCCAAGATGGACCAAAATGAACCCAGGATGGACACCAAATGGACCCGGCATGGACCCAAGATAAACCTAAATTGGATGAAAATGGACCCACGATGCACCCAGGATGGACTCAAAATGGACTCAGGATGGACCCAGGAAGAACTGAAACGAACCTAAAATGGACCCAAACTTGACCACAATGGATCCAAAATGGAACGAGGCTGGACCCAAAATGAACTCAGGATGGACCAAAACTAGACCCAAGATAGACCCAGGATGGACCCAAAATGGAGGAAAATGTATCCAGGAGGGACTGAAAATGGATGTAAATTGGAGCCAAAATAGACCCAAAATGTAACCAGGAGAGACACAAAATGGACCCAGGATGGATCCAGCGTAGCCCAAAGATCAACCCAAGATGGACCCAGGACACACCCAAAATGGACTCAAAATGGACCCAGGAGGGACCCAAAATTGTGCCAAGATGGACCAAAAAGGACCTGAAATGGACCAAAATGGACCCAGGATGGTCGCAAAATGGACCCAAGATGGACCAAAATGGACACAAAATTAACCCAGGAGGGAGCCAAAATGGACACAAAATGGACTCAAAATTATCTCTAGATGGACCCAAAATGGACCCATGATTGACCCAAGATGGACCCAGGACACACCCAAAATGGATCCAGGGTGGACCCCAAATGGACTCATGATTGACCCAAGATGGATCCAGGATGGAACCAAAATTGTCCCCAGATGGACGCAAAATGGACCCAAGATGAATCCATGACTGAGCCAAGATGGACCAAGGATGGACCCAAAATGGACTCAGGGTGAACCCAGGATGAACCCACGATGAACTGAATAAGACCTAAAATGATCAAAAAGGATCCAAAATGGAATGAGGATAGACCCAAAATAGATGCAAAATGAACCCAAGAGAGACCTAAATGGATCCAAAATGGACCCAGGATAGACCAAAAATCAACCTGAAATGGACCCAAAATGGATCCAAAATATATCCAGGAGGGACCCAAAAAGGACATAAATTTGACCCAAAATGGACTTAGGATGGCCCCAGAATGAACCAAAAAGGGACCCAAAACAGACAAAAATGGATTTGAGATGGACCAAAATGAACCCAAAATGGACCCTGCATGGACCCAAAACGGACACAGGATGGATGCAAAATGGATTCAGGATGGACCAAAATGGACCCAAGCTGGACCCAGAATGGACCCAAAATGGACTCAGGATGGACCCAAATGGGACCAAGATGGAGCCAAATGGACCTAAATGGACCCAAAGCAGACCCAGAATGGATCCAAGATGGAGTCAGGATGGACCCAAAATGAGCCCAGCACTGATGGAAGAAGGACCTGAAAGGGACCCAGGATAGACCCAGAATGGACCTAAAATGGACCCAGGACTGACCCAAGATGAGCCCAAATTGGACCAAAATGGAACCAAAATGGACCCAGAATGGATCCAGGATGGACACAAGATGCAAAAAATTTGGACCAAAATGGACCTGGGATGAACCCAATGGATTCAATCTGGACCAAAATGGACTCAAGACGGACACAGGACGGACCCAGGGATGGACCCAAAATGGACCCAAGATGGCCCCAAGATGGACCCAAAATGCTATGAGATTTCAACTAACTTGGGCCTGGAAAGGGTCCAAAATGGACCCAGAATGCACCCAGGATGGACCCAGAATGCACCCAAAATGGATGCAGGATGGACCCAAGATGGACTCAAAATGGATCCAAAATGTACGCATGATTGACCCAAGATGGACCCAGGATGGACCCAAGATGGATCCAAAATGGAACCAGGACTGACCCAAGACATCCAAAATGAACCGAAAATGAACCCAGAATGGACCCAAAATAAACCCACAAATGGTTTGTGGGTCCACAAAATGGACCCACATGAATCCAAAGGGGATGCAGGATGAACCCAAATGGACCCAAAATGGAACCAGAATGAACCCAAGATGGGCCCACAGTGGCCCCAAAATGGCCCCAGGATGGACCCAAAACTGTCCTAAGATGGACCAAAATGCACCCAGGGTGGACCCAAGATAGATCCAGGATGGACTCAAAATTGCCCCAAGATGGACCAAAACGGACACAAAATTGACCAAAATGGACCCCCCTGCTCCCACTTACCCGGCACCGGGACCCCCTGCAGCCCTTCCCGGGCATCCCGCCCTTCCCGGACCCCAGACCCGCCCTTTTCCTTCACCTTGGCACCCCCAGATCTCCCAGATTTCCGTGTCCCCCCCAGTTCTCCTCTCCCGGCGCTTTTAAGAGGGGTCCCAGGTGTTTCTCAGAGGGCTCCGGGGGGGTCCAGCGGGGATCCAGAGGGATCCAGACGAATTCTCTGGGATTGCCCCGTGCGCTCCTCTCTGGGATTGTCCCGCCTCGGTCCCGCCACTTCCGCGCCAACCTGCGAGACCGGGATCTGCCCGGCGACCGGTGACGTCACTGATAGAGCGGGTCACCATTGGCGAGCACGAAATAGCGGCGCCAATGGCGGGGCCGGAGGCGGCTCTGGGGGCGGGGCCGCAGCGGAGCAGCGCGATGGCTCCAGCGCTGGGTCTGGGGCCGATCTTGGGGCTCCTGGGGGACCCTGTGGGCGCCACGAGAGGTGAGTGGGAACCCCAAAACCGGGACCACCCTTAACGGCAATTCCCGGGCACCGGGACGTCTCTGATCTTCCATTTCCGGGCACGGGAACCCCCTTGAGCCCCATTTTGGGTCCTGTGACCCCCCACCATCCCCTTCCCCCGCACCGGGACCCCCCTGTACCCCCTTATCCGGGACTGGGACCCCCCTGCACCCCCTTTTCGGGCATCCCGCTTTTCCCAGACCCCAGACCCGCCCTTTTCCTTCACCTTTGCACCCCCCAGATCCCCCAACTTTCCGTGTCCCCCCGTTTTCCGCTCCCGCCGCTTCCCAAACGGGGTCCCGGAGGGTCCCGGCCGTCCCAGGGGTCTCGGGGGGATCTCAGGGGGATCCAATGGGATCCAGATGAATTCCCTGGAATTCCCCCTTTGCCCCGTCCCCTCCTCCAGCGCGTTCCCTCGGTCTCTTTCTCTTTCTCGTTGCCCAGGCTGCGCCTCCGGGATCCGCCCGCCTCTCCCAGCCCCAGACCCCCCTTTCCCTGACCCAGGGACCCCCTGGACCCCCATTCCTGCCTTTCCCAGCTCCCAGACCCCACTTCCCTCAACACCGGGGACCCCCGGACCCCCCTTTCCTGGGCACAGGGACCCCCTGGATCCCCCATCCCGCCTCTCCCAGTCCCTTCCTTGAACCTTGGACCCTTCCCGGCTCTCCCGGTTCTGCTTCCTGACCCTTGGACGCCCCCAGACCCCCCAATCTCTGCATCCCCCCAGTTCTGCACCCTGTGCATGGAGGTCCCAGGGGGCCTGGGAGGGTCCCTGGGGGGTTGTGGAGGATCCCTGGGGGGATTCTGGGCCCTGGGACCCCCCTGAATTTCCATCCCTGGGCACTGGGATCCCCCTGCCCCCCCTTTTCCTGCACCAATCCTTCTCTGCACCTCGTTTCCCATCCTTCCTGGCTGCCCAAATCCCTAGACCCTCCTTTTCCTTTAGTCTGATATCCCCCTGAACCCCTATTCCTGCTTTTCTCAGCTCTCAGTCCCCCCTTTCCTCTGCATCATGGACCCCCGACCCTCCTATTCTCGGTTGTTCCCACCTTTTGACTCCTCTTTTCTTGGCACTGGGGACTCCTGGACCCCCTTTCCTGGGACTGGGGATCCCTTGGAACCCCCATGCCACCTCTCCCAGTCCCTGCATGTTGGGAAAGATGGGACAGGAAGGACTTATGAATATGACTGCATGGTAAGAAATACTGTAGATGTAAAACCTGAGTGAAATAGGAATGAAAGCCAGTTTCGAGATGTGAGCATGGCAGGCAGGAAGACAGTGATGAGCTGAAGACAGGAAAACAAGGGAACAAGTGCATAAGAAAGAAGTCTATAGAGCTTAGAAAGTAAAATGACATGGTAATGTAGTAGTTCTTATAGGCTGCATGCAAAGTTTGTAGGTTTTGGATCTCACGACGGTTGGTCAATGTGAATTAGAATATTCAACAGAAAAAAAAATATAATGTATTGTAACAAAAGGATTGCTCTCTTCTCCTCTCTTCTCCCCTCTCTTGTCCTGGCTCTCCTACCTTTTGCCCTTACCTCTCTCCTCTGGCCCTCTCACCCCTCTTCCCTTACTTCTCTTCTCTTAGCTCTCTTACCCTCTCGGCCCATCTCCTCTCCTCTCTCTCACCTCACTTGCTCCTGTTTTCTCCCCACGTTTTTCCCCTGCTCCTGCCCCGTTTTTACCCCTTAGCTCTCTTCTATCTCTCTCTCCCCATTCTCTCTTTAGGGCTTTGCTCCAGCCCAGGCTGGTGGCTGGAAGCAGAGCCCGCTTTACCCACGACCCTTGTAATAATAAAGCCACGTGTTTCTAGAACATCTCAGGTCTGCAAAGTTCCTTGTCCCTGCTGTCTACGGAAGAATTTCTGCACCTGCACCTCTCCCTTCTCCTTCCATAACCCTGGAACCCCTGAGCCCCCATTCCTGGACACCGGGACCCCCCTACACGCCCTTTCCTGTCCATCCCACCTCTCCCAGCCCTGCAAACCCTTTCCTTGGCCCTGGGATCCCCAAACCCCTTCCCAGCTCTCCCCATTTCCCCTTTCATTGATCCATTGTAGTAGCATCCATGGACGGCAGGGACAAGGAGCTCTGCAGAGCTGAGATATTCTAGAAACACGTGGCTTTATTCCAAGGGTGGTGGGTAAAGAGGGCTTTGCCTTCAGCCACCAGCCTGGGCTGGAGGGAAGCCCCGAGAGAGAGAGGGGAGAGAGGGTAGAAGAGAGCTCAGGGGTAGAAGCGGGGGAAGAGAGCAAGCAAGAGAGTAGGGGAAAAGAGGGCGGAAATGCGTGGGGAAAAAGCAAGAGCAAAAGAGGGCAAGACAGCGTGGGGGAAAAAGCAGAAGCAAGAGAGAGAGGACCTTGTTACAATACATTATCTCTATTTTTGTGTTGAATATTCTAATTCACAGTGACCAACCGGCGCAAGATACAAAACCTACAAACTTTGCATGCAGCCTATGAGAACTACTATATTACCATGTCATTTTATATTCTAAACTCTAATGACTATTTCTCGTATCTGTTTTCTCCCTGATGCCTTGGCAGGTGGAAAGGCTGCATTCCTGAGTCCTTTTGTTTTCCTGTCCTTCAACCCATCTCCAGCTAATCACCGTTTTCCTGCCTCCCATGCCTACATGTCAAAGCTGGCTTTCATTTCTATTGCACTCACAAGTTTTACATCTGCAGTATTTCTTGCCAGACAATCATATCCATAAGTTCTTCCTGTTCCATCTTTCCCAACAATCCATGACCTCTCAACCCCCCAAATCTCCGTGTCCCCCCAGTTCTCCACTCCCTGCATTACCTGGCTGTGGCAGTGTCAGAGCCCAGCCCAGAGATTCCCCAGTTCATGATCGTGGGGTTTGTGGATGGGATCCCCTTTGAACGCTACGACAGCGAGCGGGGCCGGGCGGAGCCACTGACACAGTGGATGAAGGACGGAGCTGAACCGGGATATTGGGATAGCCAGACCAAGAAAGCTGAGAGGTGGCAGCACAGGAATGCCAGGAAACTGGAGATACTGCAGGACCGGTACAACCAGAGCAAGGGTGAATGGGGGGATCTGTGGGGCCTGGGCTGGGAAGTGTAGGGTTGGGCTGGGAACTCTGAGGCTGGGATTGGATCCATGGGGCTGGAATGGGATCTGTAGGTCTTGGGTATGGATTCACAGGGCTCCAAGGGGCTGAGATGGGGATCCATTAGTATGGTATGGGATTTCTTGTGGTCCATGGGTTTGGGACATGGATTCATGGGCTGGGATGTGTGGGGCCAGGTTGGGATCCCTGGGGTTCCATCCCATGGGGTTGGGATATGCATCCATGGGGGTCCAAGGGGCTGGGATAAGGCTCTGTGGGTTTCCATTAGACTCTGGACCTCCATAGGGCTGGAATGGGGCTCTGTGGGGCTGGGACACAATTCCATGGGTCTCTGTGGGTACAATCCCCCCCAGGTCTCCACACCATACAGTGGCTTTATGGCTGTGAACTCCTGTCCGACGGGAGTGTCCGTGGAGCCTTCCAGCATGGCTACGATGGGTGGGATTTCATCTCCCTTGATCTGGGATCCGGGAGATTTGTGGCGGCCGACGGCGCTGCTGAGATCACCAGGAGGCGCTGGGAACAGGACGGGACCGTGGCTGAGAGGTGGACAAATAACGTGAAGCACATCTGCCCTGAATGGCTCCAGAAATATGTCAGATATGGGCAGAAGGAGCTGGAGCGCAAAGGTAGGTGGGAATTTGAATTTGGGAATGAAGGATTGCAGAACACAGTCATTCCTGTTGGAATTCCATGGGCAGATCTCACCCTCATCCCGTTCCCATGGAACTCCATGGGCAGATCTCACCCCCATCCCAATCCAGTGGGAATTCCATGGGCAGATCCCACCCCCATCCCATTCCCATGGAATTCCATGGATGCATCTCACCGTTATCCCATTCCAGAGCCCCCTGATGTCCATGTGTCTGGAAAAGAGGAACACGGGACGCTGATCTTGTCCTGCCACGCCTACGGATTCTACCCCAGGACCATCGCAGTCAACTGGCTGAAGGGGGATGAAATGTGGGATCAGGAGACGGAGTGGGGCGGGATCGTTCCCAACAGCGACGGCACCTTCCACACCTGGGCCAGGATCGAGGCGCTGCCGGAGGAGTGGGAGCAGTACCGGTGCCGGGTGGAGCATCCCGGAATGCTGGAGCCCAGGATCTTCGCTTGGGGTGAGGCTGGCAATGTGGGAATTATTGGGAATTCCCAAACGGGGGTTCCCCTTCCCCTCCTCACCATCCCACATTTCCCAGAGCCGACATCTGGCGGGAATCTCACCGTGGTGGTCGCTGTGTCCGTCATCGCTGCCATCCTCATCCTCACTGTCCTCATTGGATTCATTGTCTGGAAGCTCCAATCCGGTAACACAGGGGATGGGGGTCGGGAAGGGGCATGGATCCACCCGGCACCGATCCAGGAATCCTGTGCCACTGACGCTGATCCCACTGTTTTTCCACAGGGAGGAGGGACAGGGATGGATACAACATGGCAGCCGGTGAGTCCCAGTGGTGGATCCAGCTCTGGATCCCCTCTGTGCAGATCCCAGGATGGATCCTGGGGTTAATCCTGGTGTGTGATCTGTGCTGGAATCTCATGGATCTTCTCTTTCTGCAGGAAGAGATGTGGGAGCCAACGGCTTGACTGCAGGTGTGGAGCGGGACCAGGGTGAGATTCCAGAGGGAGATCGGGGCAGGATGGACAGACTGGGATCAGGGAGGGATTGTGGATCAGAGCAGGGATCCAGAGCAGGATCAGATGGAATTGGAGAGTGGGATCAGGGCTGGAGTCTGGAGCGGGACCAGGTGGAATGGGTGGAGCAGGATTGGTGTGGAATGGATAGAGCCAGATTGGTGCAGGATGGATGGGGAGGGGTCAGGGCTGGATTCCAGACAAGAATCATGTGGGATGGAATGGGGCAGGAGGGATGGGGCAGGATCAGGTGGGATTCTGGAGCAGCTCCTGCTCTCCATGAGCTCCAGCGAGGTCCATCCTGTGGGATGGGGACAGGGACAAGGTGACACCGTGACCCTCTCTCATCCCAGCAGGAGTCACTGCCTGAGCAATCCACGGAGCTGGATCCAGCCCCTTCCTCTTCCCAGGAAAGCCGAGAGCTGCCGGCAGAGCTGATCCCTCTGCTCCCACCCACCCCACAGCTCTTGCTAATGGATCATTTTACCATTTTCCAATGTTTTAAAGCCAAGATATTCCCAATGCTTTAGTGCTGGTGTGAAAATACCCCTCTTTGGGCAATGAATCCGGGTTCCCTCTTCCAGTGTCCTGCAGCTCCTCTCTAGGAGCCAGGAATGGGAATGGGGACAATGGGGACAGGGATGGGGACAGTGGGAGCAGGGATGGGTGTTGGAAACCAGATAGAAATGTCCCAGGACCCCATGCATGCAGGCTTCGAGGCAGGAAGGAATGCAGGGGTGTAGGAATGCACCCCCACACACGAGCAGCTGTTTCTATATAAGGAAAAGAATTTTGGTTTACCTTTGAACATATAAGGAAGTTAAACTAGAATTTCCCATGCTCTTCCCATTGTAATTGCCCCAGAGCCAGCACAGGGGCACTGGTTGGGCTGTGGAAATCTTTTTCAGAACCTGTAGCTGCTTCTATTGGCAGCAGGCCAGGTTGTCCCTCCCAAAACGTTGAGTGTTTACGAAGGTGCACAAAGGAGCTCAGGTGCTTTTTAAGGTGTCTTAGCACAGTGTCAGAGGCTTCTCTAACACCTGTGCTCAGCTTTTTCTTTTGTTCCTGTATTGTTTGTTATTTTGTTTTTTATTAAAACTTTTGCTTTAGGAAACCCACTCTTCTTGCCAAGAGCCCTCTGGCAAATATCATGAAGCCACTCTGGGAGGTTACAGGCCAACCCTCAGGTTTGATACATCTTCATGGGGCTCATTGCACCCTGGCCACATGTAAGAATGTGTCACAGGGGTTGGTTTGAAACCCTGGGAGAAACTGAGATGCATAAAGCCACACAGACATGGAGTGGGAATGTAAGTTTTAGTTTTAGGTGAGTAAAAATGTGCCTTAGAGTGCCTTAAGCAAATAAGAGACTGTTGTAGTTGATAGAAAAGCCCTAAAGGCCAGTTTAAAGTTCAGTAGCATTACCTTGTACAAAGTTAACTGAGTCCTAGACATAACCTTGTGAAAAACGAGTTCTACTCGTTTTTAAAAATTTGTAAGTTTAATAAAAAAATAAAATAGACAATTAGGAGACAAAAAATATCTCTGCCGAGGGTGCCTGGCAAAAAGTCAGCCAGCAGCACCCTTCACTCTTTGGGATTTCTATCTTTAAGGATCGTTGTATTGAATATTCAATAGATGTTAATCAAACATTCTTTTTGATCTGTTTTAAGTATCCCCGATCATTTTATCAAATAGATTTATTTGTGGGTGGCTCTACTCTGTCTGGTAACCTGGGTATAAATTTTCTCTTGAGGTTTTTTAGGTTCATTTTATTTGGATAAGAAAACAGAAAGTTAACAGGTTTTTTTATGAAGGGTCACAAGGTGACCCCCTCTCTCATAACTTCTGGCTTGGTTTAGACATTACAAAGAAGAGATAAAAACCCTAGTCTTTTACTGTTAACTCTCTGGTATAATCAGAAAATATACTTTCATTACCTTTCTAAACCCTATTAATCAAACATAATACAGTACAATTACACATATAGTAGTCATGTTAATATTTGCAAAAAGGCAACTATATAATATGCATTTATAACAATTCCCCTCTCTTGCTTTTATAATTCATTTGGCTTGAGCCATATTCCTTGTTTTCTAGCTTCTATTATTTGTTAATTTTTTTCACAGATCAATTTTGCTTCTTCAAAGGGGTCTTTTATATTATTTTGTTTCTTTAACACCATGATCTTTTGTGCTGTTCCAGATGTAGTCAATTTTGGGTCTGTGGGCATTGTTACTACTTGCATGCCTTGAACTACGTTTGTGATCAGCCAAATAAAACGGGATCAAACAAGGAAGAAATATCAGAACAGCAGTAGCACATAAAAGAAAAAAATCTTAGGTTTTTCTGCCATTTTATTCCCAATAGCTATCCCATCAGCTGGCTTTTAGCATTGATTCCCACTTTTGGACCAGTACATGAGCTACTTTTCTGATATCATTGACTAGATCCAGAACAGCATCTCCATTGTCATCTATTTTCAAACAATCTGATGTATTAAATTTTCTACAAACACCCCTTTCTTCATCTAGTAAATAATTTAAAGCTAACTTATTTTGATATACTGCGGCCCTTGTTTGGCGTTGTTGACTTGATATTAATTCCAAGGCCTGACCAGTTTTGTTTGTTATTATTTCTACAACAGCCTGGAGTCTTATGATGCGGTTCAGCACATAAATTGGGGTCTGATGTCCCCAACTCCCATCCTGTGCCCAGGTGCCTGGCCCATATGTTTCCAATATGTGTTCACAGGGCCATTCCTCATCTCATTTTTGGAATCCTCCAATCAAATCCCTTTTATTCCTTTTTAAGTCCTCATAAACTGGCACTCCTAATTGGTCTCCCTTTGGTCCTGGTAAAAGAAAGAATCCTGGTTGTATAATTCCCAAAGTGCAGCTCCCTTTCCACCTAGAGGGGAGTCTTGGGTGTGCTCTCTTTCCACATATCCAAAATAAGCCATCTGGTACTTTCTAATAATCCTTGTCCTTTTGATTTATATTCTCCCAAAATTTGGATATTTCTGAGATCCCAAAATAAGGATTTTTTTCCTCTATCATTGCATCAAAAAATTCCAACTTTGTTGTTATATCTACAGTTTTCCTCTTTCGTTTTCTTTTGAGTCCAATACCAAGTTGGTTCCTCTGGGATTCGCCATGTGAAAGTTCTATTGCTAGCTTTATAGCCTTTACAGGGAGTGTTTCCTACTTTTTAAGAAAATTTTTCCCAGTGCTCCAGACATTCTTCCCCTATCACTGTTGAGCTTAAAATCCACCCTTCTGGCTGGTTTTCCCCTTTTAGATTTGTCTGGTTCCACTTAAGGAGTTTTACTGGGCCTGAGCTACTGCCTTTCCATGGCCATTCCTCTGACACCAAAGCCCCTCCACAGACCCAGCAGTTGGCTATGTTGAGTTCCTCACTTATCCCTTCCCCAATTCCACAAACAGATTTTTCCTCAGTCTTGAAGTCTCTTTTTCTTTTCCTAGTTGCTGGTCCAATTTTATATACAAATCTTGAAGTGAAATTTGCAGAGAGTTAGATTGCTGTGCTGACTTTGTCTTTCTGCTTGCCAGTTGTTCTTTTACCAAATCCTGGATTTTATTCCCAATTGTATATGTGAAACAAATCCATCTCTCCCCTTTTGGACATTTACTTCCCAACCTGTTACCACTTGTTCCCAAGTTTTCTGCAGTCCAATATTTTTCCCCATTGTGCACACAATTACCAACTTGGATGGGTTATAACAGTGGCTGTTGACATGAGTGTGAGGGATAAAAAAGGAACCTCTGTGTCTTTCCATGTACAGCTTTCGGTAACACCTGTGACATGACTTTGCTGGGATCCTGTAAGGGAAAAGACAGAAAATGAGTGACAGGAAAAGGAATAACAGAGGTCCTGTATGGCTTATCCCCCCTCCTCCCAGGCCTGTGGGGTTGTACCCACAGCAGGAGTAGATGATCTTCTTGGTGGCCAGTACAGTGGCCACCCGGTCTTGTCCTCTATTTCAACTGTCAATTGTCAATTCCTCTTTGTTAATTTCCAGGCAAATCCTTTGTGACACTTTTTAACTCCAGGTTTCCCACTGTTCCTCAGGTATTTCCCACTCAACAGGCACTAGTAATTCCCATCCACAGACCAAAATTACCATTTCAACCGTTCTTATTTCTTACCAGGGTAGGGAATAGATTTGGCACTTGGCATTTCATACAATGAGAGTGTCACTTTAGTGAATTACAATAGCAAATTTTTATAATTTAAACATTTACATTTAACCCGGCTAGCATATCTGTTATTGTGATGAATCAGACAGGGTGTATGGTATGACTCTGATGGAGGTTTTAACTCCTGTTTTTCTTTGTGTAAGTCACAGACTAAGGCCAAAATATGAGAATGCTCTGACCAAAACAGTCTTGCTCCTCTTTTTGTTTGAAGTGGAAGTATTCCTCCCCAAGGAGGGTGTCAGAGGTGTCTCAGAACTTGTCCAGGCTGCACTTGAAACCACTGACAGAAGCTTGGCCTTATTTCCCAGTTAGGTTTGATTCTTTGTACCTCCCTTGGATCATTCGGGTCCTCCCAGTTCATCACCCCCCAGTCCCCATTGAAGAGTCAGTTTGGTGTCCCCTGGTTTGGATGTTACAGTCCATTCCTTCGGTTCCTCCAGGGGTCCTTTGGTGCTGCTGGCTGGATCCCCCCTCGTTCCCTGCTCCGGGTCACAGCCTCAGGCTCAGCAATGCCTGGAAAGGACCTTCCCATCCTGGAGTTAAAGATTGTTCTTTCCATGTTTTCACCAGTACACACTCCCCTGGATGGATGTTGTGGATTTTAAAGTCTAAAGGTGTGGTTTGTGGGATTATCCATTTTAACTGTAAATTTTCAGGGGTTTTTGCAATTGTGTTGACACATTTCTTAACACCCATTTCCCCGAGGTCAGAGGTGGCTGTGTCATGTTGGGTGGTCAGAAAGGGTAACCCAAACATCATCTCATGAGGTGACACTCCCAGGTCTGACCTGGGTTGGGTCTGAACCCTCAATAAAGCCAAAGGTTGGCATTTTACCCACAACATTTGGGTTTCAATGATTAATTTAGTTAAAGTTCTCTTTAAAGTCTGGTTCATTCCCTCTACCCAGCCTGAACTCTGTGGGTACCATGGGGTGTGTAATTCCCATTTTATCCCCAAGCCTTGAGTTATTTGCTGTAAGACTTTTGACATGAAATGTGTTCCTCTGTCCGAGTCTATCCTATTAACCATTCCATCCCTGGGAATAATTTGTTCCAAAAGGGTTTTACATCCCACATTGGCTGTGGCTCTGACAGTGGGAACAGCCTCCACCCAATGAGTCAGATGGTCTGTTATCACTAATAAAAACTTCCATCTCTGTACTTGGGGAAGGTCAGTAAAATCTATTTGGACACTTTGAAATGGTCGGAGAGCTAACTCCCCACCTCCTAATGTTGTTTTCCTCATTACCTTTTTATTTACCTTTTGGCAGATTATACATCTTTCAGTTCCTTGTTTTGCCAATCCAAAAATCCCAATACACCCATAATTCCTTAGAAAATGATCACACAAAGCTTGGGTACCCCAATGAGATTTTTGATGCATGTTTTCTAATATTTAACTAGTGAGCAGCTTGTTAAGTAACTGTCTCCCATCAGGAAGTTTCCATTTCCCAGATTCATCTGGCTTTTCTCCTGTTTTACTTAATTCCTTTTCTTCTGTTTCACTGAACTTTGGAGTTTCTAATTCTTCCTTATTTGAGGTCAAAATTAACACAACCCTTTGGATCCCATTCTCTGCTGCATCTTTAGCTCCTTGATCTGCCAAATTATTTCCCCTTATTTCCGAGGTCATTCCCTTTTGATGTCCATTAATTTGCACTACAGCAATCTCCTCAGGCAGTTTTAATGCCTCTGAAACTTCTAAAGTGAGTCCTTCATGTATCAATAATCCCTTTCCCTTTGAATTAAGTAATTCTCTTTCTTCCCAAATTTTTCCAAAGGTGTGTTCTACCCCAAAAGCATACCTTGAATCAGTATATATGGTTCCTTTCCCACTGGCTAAATATTCCAGTGACCTTTTTAGAGCTTTTAGTTTACAAGTTTGAGTGGACAAGTTTGAAGGTAATTTTCCTTTTTCCAGGGTTTGCATGTTTTTCCCATCCACCAAAGCAAACCCTGACATCCTTTTTCCTTGAAAACACCTGGAAGAACCATCCATACATATTATTTCTCCTTCTAAGAGGGTTTGTTCTTTGAGATCTTCCCATATTTTGGTTTGGCATTGGATAATTTCTAAACAATTATGTGTTAGGTTACTTTTTGGTTCTCCATACAAAAATTGAGCTGGATTTAAACTTTTGTTTACTTCTAATGTCAAGCCATCACTGTCTATCAGGATTGCTTCCTATTTCAGCACCCCAGACTCTGTTACCCGTTTTTCAGCTCTCTGGTTTAACACATTTGGGCTGCATGAGGTGCACACACAATTAGTTCACCCCCAGGAGTGCTCGGGGCTCTCTTCTACCAGAACTGCAGCAGCTGCTGTGGCTTGAACACACTCTGGGCAGCCGTGGCTCCCTGGGCCCAACACCTTTGATCAATGAGCTGTTGGTCTCTTCCCTCCTCCCCACTCCTGAGCCACAACTCCATGAGCTGCTCCACTTTCCACAGTCACAAACAGATGAAAGGGTTTTTCTAATGAGGGAAAGCTCAAGGCTGGCACTGAGGCCAGTTTTGACTTCAGTCCTTCTAATTTATCATCATCTTCCTTGGTCCACTTTATGTTATCTCCCTCTGTCAATTTTCCATATAAAAATGTGACTGCCTGTGTATAGCCTTCAATCCATAATCTACAATATCCCAATAATCCGAGTAGATTTCTGATTTCCTTCTTTGAAGAGGGAGGGGGAAAAGATAAAATTCCTGCAATTCTCTCGGGGTTGAGCTTTTGGCTGCCCTTGCTTATTAAGTGCCCGAGATATTTCACTTCAGATTCTACAAATTGCAGTTTCCCCTTTGATACTCTGAGTCCTTTTCCCCCCAGAAAATTCCGAAGTTTTATGGCAGCCTCCCCAACTTCACCTTCAGCTTCCCCTGATAATAAGGGATCACCCGCATATTGTATAACTTGTATTCCGGGAGGAGCGGGGAAAGTTTGCCCAAAGCCCGCGCTGCCCGTCCCGCAGGCCCTTCCCGTGGCCGAGCTGTGGCTCCGCGGGCTCGGGATTTGGCCTTTCAAAGGAAACCGGCCCCGCCCAGCGGGAGCGGCGGTTCCCAAGGCAACGGTGCCCAGCGCGGGGGGTGCTGGGATTGCCGGAGAGGGCGGGGCGGGGGCGGGGATTGGCCCGGGGCTGAGTCCTCCAGGCGTGGGGGGGCGTAGGCGGGAGCTGCTGCCGGAACCACCGAGAGGACGAGCGGCGGCCGAGCCTGAGCACGGAGTCTCTGCGCATGCTCCCGGCACGGGCGGAGCGGCCGGGCCGGGGCCGGCCGGAGCAGCCCCGGGACAAGCGGTCAGGGGATGGGCGGCCCGAGCGGCCGGGACGGGCCGGGCCGGGCGGGGTTTGTGGCGGAGCTGCCGCGGGCCGTGCGGCCGGGATTGGGGCGGGCAGATCCCCCGGCATGTCCGGGGCAGCGATCGCAGACTGCGCGGTCGGGGCTGGGGCCGGCGCAGGGGGAGCCCCGGGCGGAGCGGCCACCGGTGCGGCCGATACAAACGGCGGGGCGGCCGCCGGCAGCGGGGCTGGGGCGGGCGGTGGGGCCGGGGCCGGCGGGGCGGCTTCTAAGCCCAAATTTCTTGGGTTTTTTAATACGTTTTTTCTCAAACCCTCAATACGGCCGGTTCTAGGCCCAAAGTTCCTGTTTTTTTTTTTTTTTTTTTTTTTTTTTTTTTTTTTTTTTTTTCCCAACCCTCAATTCTGCAGCTTCTAAGCCCGAATTTCCTGGTTTTTTGGGGGGGTTTTTTTGTGTGGTTTTTTTTTTTTTTTTTTTTTTCCGCAGACCCTCAATTCAGCAGGTTTTAAGCCCAAATTTGTTGTTTTATTTTGGTTCTTTCCCCAAACCCCAATTCAGCAGCTTCTAAGCTCCAATTTCTTGGGTTTTTTGAGGTTATTTTTAAACCCTCGATCTGGCTAAAAGAAAAATTAGCCCCCCCCCCCCCCTCCTTTTTATCCTGTTTCTCAGTGGGTTGTACTGGCAAACCCCCAGCTCCCTTCCTTCAGAGGGGCCCAGCCCCTTTCTTTGGGGCCCCGTCCCCACCCCGGGGTCTCTCTCAGTCCTTTCATCTCTGGCTTCGCCTCCGTCCTGGCTCCTGTCTGGCCAAAGGACAGACACGCAGCTCAGGGAGCTCCAGACTGGCTTTGTAGAGCTGGGAACCCCAGTCCACGTCTCAAACTCACATCTCACACCCCCCTAACCTGCTCCCCTAAGAAATACTCACAGTCCTTTGTTCTTTCTTAGGTCTTTGTGCACAAGATTTTTATGGAACAAAAATACCACGGTTTCTTCCAGAGCTTCTTCTTCCCTTTTTTTCCTTTTGCTTTATTGTCTCCCCCTTGCCCTGGGGGTATTTAACCTGTGATCTCCAATCTACACCAGAGGAAGCAGAGCAAGGCTGCTAAAATCAGCTGGGCCCCTCCTGCTCTGGATCCCCTGGGGTGTCAGAGACGAGGTAAATATCCTGAACTGAGCCCCCAAATTGTGAAAAACATGGCTCACTTTTGTTAAAATTTTAAAAGTGTAATAATAAAAAATAGGACAATAAGAGGCATATGAAGAAAAAGAGATTACAGACGTTTGGGTACCTGGCATCCCACACCAAGGCACATAGGCTAACAAAGGATCTTTCCTTTCAATATCATAGGTTATTTCATATTTATAAATTTTGGACACGATTTAAGCCCTTCTTTGAACTTTAGGTAAAAAGGTTTAATTGTAATTTTTCTCCCCCCACCATTCTTTCTTGCAAATAAATCTTTCCAGTGGCTCCACAAAGTGGCAAATCCCTCTCCCCTGCCGAGGAGGGCAATGCCTGTGCCAGGTGCTTGTGGCCGAGCCCGTCCCCTCGGTGCTGGGGCCCCCTTGGGCCCTGGGCTTCATCCCTCAGGGGCTGTGGAAACTCTGCCATGGCCTTTGCCTTCAGCTTGGCCTTTTCCTGCTCCCTTCTTGCCTTCACCTGCTGTGCCTTTGTGCCCAAGTGCTGCAGGGGCTTCTTGTGCCCCTCGTGCAGCCCCCCTGAGTGCCTGTGGGTGCTCATCCTCTGACAGCTGCTGAGCTTTCTGCACAATCATTCCTTTCTGCAGGGCCCAAACAAGATCCTTCAAAGGTGATCTGGATCCTTCCCGGGATAATGCACATTTCCCAGCTCTTCCTTCCTTCCTTCCTTCCTTGGCGCTGGTGCTTGTGCTGGCCGTGCCCTGCAGAGCCCGTATCCCAGAGCCGGTGCCTGTGGTGCCGCAGTGTCCAAAGGCGGCTCCCCCGGCGGGCAGGGCCGGCAGCTCCACGGGGCCGGGCAGCGGCCGGGGCGTCCCGCAGCCTCCTGGGGGCCGGGGGCCAGTGCCGGCCCTGCCCGGGGGGTGGTGGGCTCAGGCAGCGCCCGGCGCTGAGCCCCGGCTGCCCCACAGCCCCGGCCCGGCCCCGCAGCTCCCCACAGGCCCCCAGCCCGTGCTCCCGGTGCCGCCCCTCTGCGCCCGCTCCTGCCGCTCCCCAGCACAGAGAAACCCCCTGGGATCCTGACCTCCTTGTTTGCCTCTCCTGCCAACCGGGGCTACAAACCATCTGCATCAG
>NW_028154537.1:0-98544 GCF_965231275.1 Zosterops lateralis
AGAGCAAGTGTGGCAGAATGTGTTCCAAAGCAGCTGGAGCTAGCCACGGGCTCCGGGACAGGCTTTCTGGACTGCTAGAGACATGCAGTAGTATAGAGCAAGTGTGGCAGAATGTGTTCCAAAGCAGCTGGAGCTACCACGGGCTCCGGACAGGCTTATTTTCACTTGGAGAACACAGAAAACACACCAAGGTGCTGCTGCAAGCAAAGTTACAGAGGTTTCCCAGAGTGTTGCTTTTCTCGAGAAAAGAGCGCTTTACAGCGCTTTCTGGCTGCTAGAGACATGCAGAAAGAGCAAGTGTGGCAGAATGTGTTCCAAAGCAGCTGGAGCTACCACGGGCTCCCGACAGGCTTATTTTCACTTGGAGAACACAGAAAACACACCAAGGTGCTGCTGCAAGCAAAGTTACAGAGGTTTCCCAGAGTGTTGCTTTTCTCGAGAAAAGAGCGCTTTACAGCGCTTTCTGGCTGCTAGAGACATGCAGAAAGAGCAAGTGTGGCAGAATGTGTTCCAAAGCAGCTGGAGCTACCACGGGCTCCCCACAGGCTTATTTTCACTTGGAGAACACAGAAAACACACCAAGGTGCTGCTGCAAGCAAAGTTACAGAGGTTTCCCAGAGTGTTGCTTTTCTCGAGAAAAGAGCGCTTTACAGCGCTTTCTGGCTGCTAGAGACATGCAGAAAGAGCAAGTGTGGCAGAATGTGTTCCAAAGCAGCTGGAGCTACCACGGGCTCCCCACAGGCTTATTTTCACTTGGAGAACACAGAAAACACACCAAGGTGCTGCTGCAAGCAAAGTTACAGAGGTTTCCCAGAGTGTTGCTTTTCTCGAGAAAAGAGCGCTTTACAGCGCTTTCTGGCTGCTAGAGACATGCAGAAAGAGCAAGTGTGGCAGAATGTGTTCCAAAGCAGCTGGAGCTACCACGGGCTCCCCACAGGCTTATTTTCACTTGGAGAACACAGAAAACACACCAAGGTGCTGCTGCAAGCAAAGTTACAGAGGTTTCCCAGAGTGTTGCTTTTCTCGAGAAAAGAGCGCTTTACAGCGCTTTCTGGCTGCTAGAGACATGCAGAAAGAGCAAGTGTGGCAGAATGTGTTCCAAAGCAGCTGGAGCTACCACGGGCTCCCCACAGGCTTATTTTCACTTGGAGAACACAGAAAACACACCAAGGTGCTGCTGCAAGCAAAGTTACAGAGGTTTCCCAGAGTGTTGCTTTTCTCGAGAAAAGAGCGCTTTACAGCGCTTTCTGGCTGCTAGAGACATGCAGAAAGAGCAAGTGTGGCAGAATGTGTTCCAAAGCAGCTGGAGCTACCACGGGCTCCCCACAGGCTTATTTTCACTTGGAGAACACAGAAAACACACCAAGGTGCTGCTGCAAGCAAAGTTACAGAGGTTTCCCAGAGTGTTGCTTTTCTCGAGAAAAGAGCGCTTTACAGCGCTTTCTGGCTGCTAGAGACATGCAGAAAGAGCAAGTGTGGCAGAATGTGTTCCAAAGCAGCTGGAGCTACCACGGGCTCCCCACAGGCTTATTTTCACTTGGAGAACACAGAAAACACACCAAGGTGCTGCTGCAAGCAAAGTTACAGAGGTTTCCCAGAGTGTTGCTTTTCTCGAGAAAAGAGCGCTTTACAGCGCTTTCTGGCTGCTAGAGACATGCAGAAAGAGCAAGTGTGGCAGAATGTGTTCCAAAGCAGCTGGAGCTACCACGGGCTCCCCACAGGCTTATTTTCACTTGGAGAACACAGAAAACACACCAAGGTGCTGCTGCAAGCAAAGTTACAGAGGTTTCCCAGAGTGTTGCTTTTCTCGAGAAAAGAGCGCTTTACAGCGCTTTCTGGCTGCTAGAGACATGCAGAAAGAGCAAGTGTGGCAGAATGTGTTCCAAAGCAGCTGGAGCTACCACGGGCTCCCCACAGGCTTATTTTCACTTGGAGAACACAGAAAACACACCAAGGTGCTGCTGCAAGCAAAGTTACAGAGGTTTCCCAGAGTGTTGCTTTTCTCGAGAAAAGAGCGCTTTACAGCGCTTTCTGGCTGCTAGAGACATGCAGAAAGAGCAAGTGTGGCAGAATGTGTTCCAAAGCAGCTGGAGCTACCACGGGCTCCCCACAGGCTTATTTTCACTTGGAGAACACAGAAAACACACCAAGGTGCTGCTGCAAGCAAAGTTACAGAGGTTTCCCAGAGTGTTGCTTTTCTCGAGAAAAGAGCGCTTTACAGCGCTTTCTGGCTGCTAGAGACATGCAGAAAGAGCAAGTGTGGCAGAATGTGTTCCAAAGCAGCTGGAGCTACCACGGGCTCCCCACAGGCTTATTTTCACTTGGAGAACACAGAAAACACACCAAGGTGCTGCTGCAAGCAAAGTTACAGAGGTTTCCCAGAGTGTTGCTTTTCTCGAGAAAAGAGCGCTTTACAGCGCTTTCTGGCTGCTAGAGACATGCAGAAAGAGCAAGTGTGGCAGAATGTGTTCCAAAGCAGCTGGAGCTACCACGGGCTCCCCACAGGCTTATTTTCACTTGGAGAACACAGAAAACACACCAAGGTGCTGCTGCAAGCAAAGTTACAGAGGTTTCCCAGAGTGTTGCTTTTCTCGAGAAAAGAGCGCTTTACAGCGCTTTCTGGCTGCTAGAGACATGCAGAAAGAGCAAGTGTGGCAGAATGTGTTCCAAAGCAGCTGGAGCTACCACGGGCTCCCCACAGGCTTATTTTCACTTGGAGAACACAGAAAACACACCAAGGTGCTGCTGCAAGCAAAGTTACAGAGGTTTCCCAGAGTGTTGCTTTTCTCGAGAAAAGAGCGCTTTACAGCGCTTTCTGGCTGCTAGAGACATGCAGAAAGAGCAAGTGTGGCAGAATGTGTTCCAAAGCAGCTGGAGCTACCACGGGCTCCCCACAGGCTTATTTTCACTTGGAGAACACAGAAAACACACCAAGGTGCTGCTGCAAGCAAAGTTACAGAGGTTTCCCAGAGTGTTGCTTTTCTCGAGAAAAGAGCGCTTTACAGCGCTTTCTGGCTGCTAGAGACATGCAGAAAGAGCAAGTGTGGCAGAATGTGTTCCAAAGCAGCTGGAGCTACCACGGGCTCCCCACAGGCTTATTTTCACTTGGAGAACACAGAAAACACACCAAGGTGCTGCTGCAAGCAAAGTTACAGAGGTTTCCCAGAGTGTTGCTTTTCTCGAGAAAAGAGCGCTTTACAGCGCTTTCTGGCTGCTAGAGACATGCAGAAAGAGCAAGTGTGGCAGAATGTGTTCCAAAGCAGCTGGAGCTACCACGGGCTCCCCACAGGCTTATTTTCACTTGGAGAACACAGAAAACACACCAAGGTGCTGCTGCAAGCAAAGTTACAGAGGTTTCCCAGAGTGTTGCTTTTCTCGAGAAAAGAGCGCTTTAAGAATGTGTTCAAAGCAGCGTGGAGCTACCAACGGGCATCCGGACAGGCTTATTTAGCACTTGGCGAGAACACAGAAAACACACCAAGGTGCTGCCCTACTACCAGGGCTCCGCTTATTTTCACTTGGAGAACACAGATAACACACAAGGTGCTGCTGCAGCAAAGGTTTCCAATGTTGCTTTCTCGAGAAAAGAGCGCTTCTTTCTGGCTGCTAGAGACATGCAGAAAGAGCAAGTGTGGCAGAATGTGTTCCAAAGCAGCTGGAGCTACCACGGGCTCCCGACAGGCTTATTTTCACTTGGAGAACACAGAAAACACACCAAGGTGCTGCTGCAAGCAAAGTTACAGAGGTTTCCCAGAGTGTTGCTTTTCTCGAGAAAAGAGCGCTTTACAGCGCTTTCTGGCTGCTAGAGACATGCAGAAAGAGCAAGTGTGGCAGAATGTGTTCCAAAGCAGCTGGAGCTACCACGGGCTCCCCACAGGCTTATTTTCACTTGGAGAACACAGAAAACACACCAAGGTGCTGCTGCAAGCAAAGTTACAGAGGTTTCCCAGAGTGTTGCTTTTCTCGAGAAAAGAGCGCTTTACAGCGCTTTCTGGCTGCTAGAGACATGCAGAAAGAGCAAGTGTGGCAGAATGTGTTCCAAAGCAGCTGGAGCTACCACGGGCTCCCCACAGGCTTATTTTCACTTGGAGAACACAGAAAACACACCAAGGTGCTGCTGCAAGCAAAGTTACAGAGGTTTCCCAGAGTGTTGCTTTTCTCGAGAAAAGAGCGCTTTACAGCGCTTTCTGGCTGCTAGAGACATGCAGAAAGAGCAAGTGTGGCAGAATGTGTTCCAAAGCAGCTGGAGCTACCACGGGCTCCCCACAGGCTTATTTTCACTTGGAGAACACAGAAAACACACCAAGGTGCTGCTGCAAGCAAAGTTACAGAGGTTTCCCAGAGTGTTGCTTTTCTCGAGAAAAGAGCGCTTTACAGCGCTTTCTGGCTGCTAGAGACATGCAGAAAGAGCAAGTGTGGCAGAATGTGTTCCAAAGCAGCTGGAGCTACCACGGGCTCCCCACAGGCTTATTTTCACTTGGAGAACACAGAAAACACACCAAGGTGCTGCTGCAAGCAAAGTTACAGAGGTTTCCCAGAGTGTTGCTTTTCTCGAGAAAAGAGCGCTTTACAGCGCTTTCTGGCTGCTAGAGACATGCAGAAAGAGCAAGTGTGGCAGAATGTGTTCCAAAGCAGCTGGAGCTACCACGGGCTCCCCACAGGCTTATTTTCACTTGGAGAACACAGAAAACACACCAAGGTGCTGCTGCAAGCAAAGTTACAGAGGTTTCCCAGAGTGTTGCTTTTCTCGAGAAAAGAGCGCTTTACAGCGCTTTCTGGCTGCTAGAGACATGCAGAAAGAGCAAGTGTGGCAGAATGTGTTCCAAAGCAGCTGGAGCTACCACGGGCTCCCCACAGGCTTATTTTCACTTGGAGAACACAGAAAACACACCAAGGTGCTGCTGCAAGCAAAGTTACAGAGGTTTCCCAGAGTGTTGCTTTTCTCGAGAAAAGAGCGCTTTACAGCGCTTTCTGGCTGCTAGAGACATGCAGAAAGAGCAAGTGTGGCAGAATGTGTTCCAAAGCAGCTGGAGCTACCACGGGCTCCCCACAGGCTTATTTTCACTTGGAGAACACAGAAAACACACCAAGGTGCTGCTGCAAGCAAAGTTACAGAGGTTTCCCAGAGTGTTGCTTTTCTCGAGAAAAGAGCGCTTTACAGCGCTTTCTGGCTGCTAGAGACATGCAGAAAGAGCAAGTGTGGCAGAATGTGTTCCAAAGCAGCTGGAGCTACCACGGGCCCCCCACAGGCTTATTTTCACTTGGAGAACACAGAAAACACACCAAGGTGCTGCTGCAAGCAAAGTTACAGAGGTTTCCCAGAGTGTTGCTTTTCTCGAGAAAAGAGCGCTTTACAGCGCTTTCTGGCTGCTAGAGACATGCAGAAAGAGCAAGTGTGGCAGAATGTGTTCCAAAGCAGCTGGAGCTACCACGGGCTCCCCACAGGCTTATTTTCACTTGGAGAACACAGAAAACACACCAAGGTGCTGCTGCAAGCAAAGTTACAGAGGTTTCCCAGAGTGTTGCTTTTCTCGAGAAAAGAGCGCTTTACAGCGCTTTCTGGCTGCTAGAGACATGCAGAAAGAGCAAGTGTGGCAGAATGTGTTCCAAAGCAGCTGGAGCTACCACGGGCTCCCCACAGGCTTATTTTCACTTGGAGAACACAGAAAACACACCAAGGTGCTGCTGCAAGCAAAGTTACAGAGGTTTCCCAGAGTGTTGCTTTTCTCGAGAAAAGAGCGCTTTACAGCGCTTTCTGGCTGCTAGAGACATGCAGAAAGAGCAAGTGTGGCAGAATGTGTTCCAAAGCAGCTGGAGCTACCACGGGCTCCCCACAGGCTTATTTTCACTTGGAGAACACAGAAAACACACCAAGGTGCTGCTGCAAGCAAAGTTACAGAGGTTTCCCAGAGTGTTGCTTTTCTCGAGAAAAGAGCGCTTTACAGCGCTTTCTGGCTGCTAGAGACATGCAGAAAGAGCAAGTGTGGCAGAATGTGTTCCAAAGCAGCTGGAGCTACCACGGGCTCCCCACAGGCTTATTTTCACTTGGAGAACACAGAAAACACACCAAGGTGCTGCTGCAAGCAAAGTTACAGAGGTTTCCCAGAGTGTTGCTTTTCTCGAGAAAAGAGCGCTTTACAGCGCTTTCTGGCTGCTAGAGACATGCAGAAAGAGCAAGTGTGGCAGAATGTGTTCCAAAGCAGCTGGAGCTACCACGGGCTCCCCACAGGCTTATTTTCACTTGGAGAACACAGAAAACACACCAAGGTGCTGCTGCAAGCAAAGTTACAGAGGTTTCCCAGAGTGTTGCTTTTCTCGAGAAAAGAGCGCTTTACAGCGCTTTCTGGCTGCTAGAGACATGCAGAAAGAGCAAGTGTGGCAGAATGTGTTCCAAAGCAGCTGGAGCTACCACGGGCTCCCGACAGGCTTATTTTCACTTGGAGAACACAGAAAACACACCAAGGTGCTGCTGCAAGCAAAGTTACAGAGGTTTCCCAGAGTGTTGCTTTTCTCGAGAAAAGAGCGCTTTACAGCGCTTTCTGGCTGCTAGAGACATGCAGAAAGAGCAAGTGTGGCAGAATGTGTTCCAAAGCAGCTGGAGCTACCACGGGCTCCCCACAGGCTTATTTTCACTTGGAGAACACAGAAAACACACCAAGGTGCTGCTGCAAGCAAAGTTACAGAGGTTTCCCAGAGTGTTGCTTTTCTCGAGAAAAGAGCGCTTTACAGCGCTTTCTGGCTGCTAGAGACATGCAGAAAGAGCAAGTGTGGCAGAATGTGTTCCAAAGCAGCTGGAGCTACCACGGGCTCCCCACAGGCTTATTTTCACTTGGAGAACACAGAAAACACACCAAGGTGCTGCTGCAAGCAAAGTTACAGAGGTTTCCCAGAGTGTTGCTTTTCTCGAGAAAAGAGCGCTTTACAGCGCTTTCTGGCTGCTAGAGACATGCAGAAAGAGCAAGTGTGGCAGAATGTGTTCCAAAGCAGCTGGAGCTACCACGGGCTCCCCACAGGCTTATTTTCACTTGGAGAACACAGAAAACACACCAAGGTGCTGCTGCAAGCAAAGTTACAGAGGTTTCCCAGAGTGTTGCTTTTCTCGAGAAAAGAGCGCTTTACAGCGCTTTCTGGCTGCTAGAGACATGCAGAAAGAGCAAGTGTGGCAGAATGTGTTCCAAAGCAGCTGGAGCTACCACGGGCTCCCCACAGGCTTATTTTCACTTGGAGAACACAGAAAACACACCAAGGTGCTGCTGCAAGCAAAGTTACAGAGGTTTCCCAGAGTGTTGCTTTTCTCGAGAAAAGAGCGCTTTACAGCGCTTTCTGGCTGCTAGAGACATGCAGAAAGAGCAAGTGTGGCAGAATGTGTTCCAAAGCAGCTGGAGCTACCACGGGCTCCCGACAGGCTTATTTTCACTTGGAGAACACAGAAAACACACCAAGGTGCTGCTGCAAGCAAAGTTACAGAGGTTTCCCAGAGTGTTGCTTTTCTCGAGAAAAGAGCGCTTTACAGCGCTTTCTGGCTGCTAGAGACATGCAGAAAGAGCAAGTGTGGCAGAATGTGTTCCAAAGCAGCTGGAGCTACCACGGGCTCCCCACAGGCTTATTTTCACTTGGAGAACACAGAAAACACACCAAGGTGCTGCTGCAAGCAAAGTTACAGAGGTTTCCCAGAGTGTTGCTTTTCTCGAGAAAAGAGCGCTTTACAGCGCTTTCTGGCTGCTAGAGACATGCAGAAAGAGCAAGTGTGGCAGAATGTGTTCCAAAGCAGCTGGAGCTACCACGGGCTCCCCACAGGCTTATTTTCACTTGGAGAACACAGAAAACACACCAAGGTGCTGCTGCAAGCAAAGTTACAGAGGTTTCCCAGAGTGTTGCTTTTCTCGAGAAAAGAGCGCTTTACAGCGCTTTCTGGCTGCTAGAGACATGCAGAAAGAGCAAGTGTGGCAGAATGTGTTCCAAAGCAGCTGGAGCTACCACGGGCTCCCCACAGGCTTATTTTCACTTGGAGAACACAGAAAACACACCAAGGTGCTGCTGCAAGCAAAGTTACAGAGGTTTCCCAGAGTGTTGCTTTTCTCGAGAAAAGAGCGCTTTACAGCGCTTTCTGGCTGCTAGAGACATGCAGAAAGAGCAAGTGTGGCAGAATGTGTTCCAAAGCAGCTGGAGCTACCACGGGCTCCCCACAGGCTTATTTTCACTTGGAGAACACAGAAAACACACCAAGGTGCTGCTGCAAGCAAAGTTACAGAGGTTTCCCAGAGTGTTGCTTTTCTCGAGAAAAGAGCGCTTTACAGCGCTTTCTGGCTGCTAGAGACATGCAGAAAGAGCAAGTGTGGCAGAATGTGTTCCAAAGCAGCTGGAGCTACCACGGGCTCCCCACAGGCTTATTTTCACTTGGAGAACACAGAAAACACACCAAGGTGCTGCTGCAAGCAAAGTTACAGAGGTTTCCCAGAGTGTTGCTTTTCTCGAGAAAAGAGCGCTTTACAGCGCTTTCTGGCTGCTAGAGACATGCAGAAAGAGCAAGTGTGGCAGAATGTGTTCCAAAGCAGCTGGAGCTACCACGGGCTCCCGACAGGCTTATTTTCACTTGGAGAACACAGAAAACACACCAAGGTGCTGCTGCAAGCAAAGTTACAGAGGTTTCCCAGAGTGTTGCTTTTCTCGAGAAAAGAGCGCTTTACAGCGCTTTCTGGCTGCTAGAGACATGCAGAAAGAGCAAGTGTGGCAGAATGTGTTCCAAAGCAGCTGGAGCTACCACGGGCTCCCCACAGGCTTATTTTCACTTGGAGAACACAGAAAACACACCAAGGTGCTGCTGCAAGCAAAGTTACAGAGGTTTCCCAGAGTGTTGCTTTTCTCGAGAAAAGAGCGCTTTACAGCGCTTTCTGGCTGCTAGAGACATGCAGAAAGAGCAAGTGTGGCAGAATGTGTTCCAAAGCAGCTGGAGCTACCACGGGCTCCCCACAGGCTTATTTTCACTTGGAGAACACAGAAAACACACCAAGGTGCTGCTGCAAGCAAAGTTACAGAGGTTTCCCAGAGTGTTGCTTTTCTCGAGAAAAGAGCGCTTTACAGCGCTTTCTGGCTGCTAGAGACATGCAGAAAGAGCAAGTGTGGCAGAATGTGTTCCAAAGCAGCTGGAGCTACCACGGGCTCCCGACAGGCTTATTTTCACTTGGAGAACACAGAAAACACACCAAGGTGCTGCTGCAAGCAAAGTTACAGAGGTTTCCCAGAGTGTTGCTTTTCTCGAGAAAAGAGCGCTTTACAGCGCTTTCTGGCTGCTAGAGACATGCAGAAAGAGCAAGTGTGGCAGAATGTGTTCCAAAGCAGCTGGAGCTACCACGGGCTCCCGACAGGCTTATTTTCACTTGGAGAACACAGAAAACACACCAAGGTGCTGCTGCAAGCAAAGTTACAGAGGTTTCCCAGAGTGTTGCTTTTCTCGAGAAAAGAGCGCTTTACAGCGCTTTCTGGCTGCTAGAGACATGCAGAAAGAGCAAGTGTGGCAGAATGTGTTCCAAAGCAGCTGGAGCTACCACGGGCTCCCGACAGGCTTATTTTCACTTGGAGAACACAGAAAACACACCAAGGTGCTGCTGCAAGCAAAGTTACAGAGGTTTCCCAGAGTGTTGCTTTTCTCGAGAAAAGAGCGCTTTACAGCGCTTTCTGGCTGCTAGAGACATGCAGAAAGAGCAAGTGTGGCAGAATGTGTTCCAAAGCAGCTGGAGCTACCACGGGCTCCCCACAGGCTTATTTTCACTTGGAGAACACAGAAAACACACCAAGGTGCTGCTGCAAGCAAAGTTACAGAGGTTTCCCAGAGTGTTGCTTTTCTCGAGAAAAGAGCGCTTTACAGCGCTTTCTGGCTGCTAGAGACATGCAGAAAGAGCAAGTGTGGCAGAATGTGTTCCAAAGCAGCTGGAGCTACCACGGGCTCCCCACAGGCTTATTTTCACTTGGAGAACACAGAAAACACACCAAGGTGCTGCTGCAAGCAAAGTTACAGAGGTTTCCCAGAGTGTTGCTTTTCTCGAGAAAAGAGCGCTTTACAGCGCTTTCTGGCTGCTAGAGACATGCAGAAAGAGCAAGTGTGGCAGAATGTGTTCCAAAGCAGCTGGAGCTACCACGGGCTCCGCACAGGCTTATTTTCACTTGGAGAACACAGAAAACACACCAAGGTGCTGCTGCAAGCAAAGTTACAGAGGTTTCCCAGAGTGTTGCTTTTCTCGAGAAAAGAGCGCTTTACAGCGCTTTCTGGCTGCTAGAGACATGCAGAAAGAGCAAGTGTGGCAGAATGTGTTCCAAAGCAGCTGGAGCTACCACGGGCTCCCGACAGGCTTATTTTCACTTGGAGAACACAGAAAACACACCAAGGTGCTGCTGCAAGCAAAGTTACAGAGGTTTCCCAGAGTGTTGCTTTTCTCGAGAAAAGAGCGCTTTACAGCGCTTTCTGGCTGCTAGAGACATGCAGAAAGAGCAAGTGTGGCAGAATGTGTTCCAAAGCAGCTGGAGCTACCACGGGCTCCCCACAGGCTTATTTTCACTTGGAGAACACAGAAAACACACCAAGGTGCTGCTGCAAGCAAAGTTACAGAGGTTTCCCAGAGTGTTGCTTTTCTCGAGAAAAGAGCGCTTTACAGCGCTTTCTGGCTGCTAGAGACATGCAGAAAGAGCAAGTGTGGCAGAATGTGTTCCAAAGCAGCTGGAGCTACCACGGGCTCCCGACAGGCTTATTTTCACTTGGAGAACACAGAAAACACACCAAGGTGCTGCTGCAAGCAAAGTTACAGAGGTTTCCCAGAGTGTTGCTTTTCTCGAGAAAAGAGCGCTTTACAGCGCTTTCTGGCTGCTAGAGACATGCAGAAAGAGCAAGTGTGGCAGAATGTGTTCCAAAGCAGCTGGAGCTACCACGGGCTCCGGACAGGCTTATTTTCACTTGGAGAACACAGAAAACACACCAAGGTGCTGCTGCAAGCAAAGTTACAGAGGTTTCCCAGAGTGTTGCTTTTCTCGAGAAAAGAGCGCTTTACAGCGCTTTCTGGCTGCTAGAGACATGCAGAAAGAGCAAGTGTGGCAGAATGTGTTCCAAAGCAGCTGGAGCTACCACGGGCTCCGGACAGGCTTATTTTCACTTGGAGAACACAGAAAACACACCAAGGTGCTGCTGCAAGCAAAGTTACAGAGGTTTCCCAGAGTGTTGCTTTTCTCGAGAAAAGAGCGCTTTACAGCGCTTTCTGGCTGCTAGAGACATGCAGAAAGAGCAAGTGTGGCAGAATGTGTTCCAAAGCAGCTGGAGCTACCACGGGCTCCCGACAGGCTTATTTTCACTTGGAGAACACAGAAAACACACCAAGGTGCTGCTGCAAGCAAAGTTACAGAGGTTTCCCAGAGTGTTGCTTTTCTCGAGAAAAGAGCGCTTTACAGCGCTTTCTGGCTGCTAGAGACATGCAGAAAGAGCAAGTGTGGCAGAATGTGTTCCAAAGCAGCTGGAGCTACCACGGGCTCCGGACAGGCTTATTTTCACTTGGAGAACACAGAAAACACACCAAGGTGCTGCTGCAAGCAAAGTTACAGAGGTTTCCCAGAGTGTTGCTTTTCTCGAGAAAAGAGCGCTTTACAGCGCTTTCTGGCTGCTAGAGACATGCAGAAAGAGCAAGTGTGGCAGAATGTGTTCCAAAGCAGCTGGAGCTACCACGGGCTCCCGACAGGCTTATTTTCACTTGGAGAACACAGAAAACACACCAAGGTGCTGCTGCAAGCAAAGTTACAGAGGTTTCCCAGAGTGTTGCTTTTCTCGAGAAAAGAGCGCTTTACAGCGCTTTCTGGCTGCTAGAGACATGCAGAAAGAGCAAGTGTGGCAGAATGTGTTCCAAAGCAGCTGGAGCTACCACGGGCTCCGGACAGGCTTATTTTCACTTGGAGAACACAGAAAACACACCAAGGTGCTGCTGCAAGCAAAGTTACAGAGGTTTCCCAGAGTGTTGCTTTTCTCGAGAAAAGAGCGCTTTACAGCGCTTTCTGGCTGCTAGAGACATGCAGAAAGAGCAAGTGTGGCAGAATGTGTTCCAAAGCAGCTGGAGCTACCACGGGCTCCGGACAGGCTTATTTTCACTTGGAGAACACAGAAAACACACCAAGGTGCTGCTGCAAGCAAAGTTACAGAGGTTTCCCAGAGTGTTGCTTTTCTCGAGAAAAGAGCGCTTTACAGCGCTTTCTGGCTGCTAGAGACATGCAGAAAGAGCAAGTGTGGCAGAATGTGTTCCAAAGCAGCTGGAGCTACCACGGGCTCCGGACAGGCTTATTTTCACTTGGAGAACACAGAAAACACACCAAGGTGCTGCTGCAAGCAAAGTTACAGAGGTTTCCCAGAGTGTTGCTTTTCTCGAGAAAAGAGCGCTTTACAGCGCTTTCTGGCTGCTAGAGACATGCAGAAAGAGCAAGTGTGGCAGAATGTGTTCCAAAGCAGCTGGAGCTACCACGGGCTCCGGACAGGCTTATTTTCACTTGGAGAACACAGAAAACACACCAAGGTGCTGCTGCAAGCAAAGTTACAGAGGTTTCCCAGAGTGTTGCTTTTCTCGAGAAAAGAGCGCTTTACAGCGCTTTCTGGCTGCTAGAGACATGCAGAAAGAGCAAGTGTGGCAGAATGTGTTCCAAAGCAGCTGGAGCTACCACGGGCTCCGGACAGGCTTATTTTCACTTGGAGAACACAGAAAACACACCAAGGTGCTGCTGCAAGCAAAGTTACAGAGGTTTCCCAGAGTGTTGCTTTTCTCGAGAAAAGAGCGCTTTACAGCGCTTTCTGGCTGCTAGAGACATGCAGAAAGAGCAAGTGTGGCAGAATGTGTTCCAAAGCAGCTGGAGCTACCACGGGCTCCGGACAGGCTTATTTTCACTTGGAGAACACAGAAAACACACCAAGGTGCTGCTGCAAGCAAAGTTACAGAGGTTTCCCAGAGTGTTGCTTTTCTCGAGAAAAGAGCGCTTTACAGCGCTTTCTGGCTGCTAGAGACATGCAGAAAGAGCAAGTGTGGCAGAATGTGTTCCAAAGCAGCTGGAGCTACCACGGGCTCCGGACAGGCTTATTTTCACTTGGAGAACACAGAAAACACACCAAGGTGCTGCTGCAAGCAAAGTTACAGAGGTTTCCCAGAGTGTTGCTTTTCTCGAGAAAAGAGCGCTTTACAGCGCTTTCTGGCTGCTAGAGACATGCAGAAAGAGCAAGTGTGGCAGAATGTGTTCCAAAGCAGCTGGAGCTACCACGGGCTCCGGACAGGCTTATTTTCACTTGGAGAACACAGAAAACACACCAAGGTGCTGCTGCAAGCAAAGTTACAGAGGTTTCCCAGAGTGTTGCTTTTCTCGAGAAAAGAGCGCTTTACAGCGCTTTCTGGCTGCTAGAGACATGCAGAAAGAGCAAGTGTGGCAGAATGTGTTCCAAAGCAGCTGGAGCTACCACGGGCTCCGGACAGGCTTATTTTCACTTGGAGAACTCAGAAAACACACCAAGGTGCTGCTGCAAGCAAAGTTACAGAGGTTTCCCAGAGTGTTGCTTTTCTCGAGAAAAGAGCGCTTTACAGCGCTTTCTGGCTGCTAGAGACATGCAGAAAGAGCAAGTGTGGCAGAATGTGTTCCAAAGCAGCTGGAGCTACCACGGGCTCCGGACAGGCTTATTTTCACTTGGAGAACACAGAAAACACACCAAGGTGCTGCTGCAAGCAAAGTTACAGAGGTTTCCCAGAGTGTTGCTTTTCTCGAGAAAAGAGCGCTTTACAGCGCTTTCTGGCTGCTAGAGACATGCAGAAAGAGCAAGTGTGGCAGAATGTGTTCCAAAGCAGCTGGAGCTACCACGGGCTCCGGACAGGCTTATTTTCACTTGGAGAACACAGAAAACACACCAAGGTGCTGCTGCAAGCAAAGTTACAGAGGTTTCCCAGAGTGTTGCTTTTCTCGAGAAAAGAGCGCTTTACAGCGCTTTCTGGCTGCTAGAGACATGCAGAAAGAGCAAGTGTGGCAGAATGTGTTCCAAAGCAGCTGGAGCTACCACGGGCTCCGGACAGGCTTATTTTCACTTGGAGAACACAGAAAACACACCAAGGTGCTGCTGCAAGCAAAGTTACAGAGGTTTCCCAGAGTGTTGCTTTTCTCGAGAAAAGAGCGCTTTACAGCGCTTTCTGGCTGCTAGAGACATGCAGAAAGAGCAAGTGTGGCAGAATGTGTTCCAAAGCAGCTGGAGCTACCACGGGCTCCGGACAGGCTTATTTTCACTTGGAGAACACAGAAAACACACCAAGGTGCTGCTGCAAGCAAAGTTACAGAGGTTTCCCAGAGTGTTGCTTTTCTCGAGAAAAGAGCGCTTTACAGCGCTTTCTGGCTGCTAGAGACATGCAGAAAGAGCAAGTGTGGCAGAATGTGTTCCAAAGCAGCTGGAGCTACCACGGGCTCCGGACAGGCTTATTTTCACTTGGAGAACACAGAAAACACACCAAGGTGCTGCTGCAAGCAAAGTTACAGAGGTTTCCCAGAGTGTTGCTTTTCTCGAGAAAAGAGCGCTTTACAGCGCTTTCTGGCTGCTAGAGACATGCAGAAAGAGCAAGTGTGGCAGAATGTGTTCCAAAGCAGCTGGAGCTACCACGGGCTCCGGACAGGCTTATTTTCACTTGGAGAACACAGAAAACACACCAAGGTGCTGCTGCAAGCAAAGTTACAGAGGTTTCCCAGAGTGTTGCTTTTCTCGAGAAAAGAGCGCTTTACAGCGCTTTCTGGCTGCTAGAGACATGCAGAAAGAGCAAGTGTGGCAGAATGTGTTCCAAAGCAGCTGGAGCTACCACGGGCTCCGGACAGGCTTATTTTCACTTGGAGAACACAGAAAACACACCAAGGTGCTGCTGCAAGCAAAGTTACAGAGGTTTCCCAGAGTGTTGCTTTTCTCGAGAAAAGAGCGCTTTACAGCGCTTTCTGGCTGCTAGAGACATGCAGAAAGAGCAAGTGTGGCAGAATGTGTTCCAAAGCAGCTGGAGCTACCACGGGCTCCGGACAGGCTTATTTTCACTTGGAGAACACAGAAAACACACCAAGGTGCTGCTGCAAGCAAAGTTACAGAGGTTTCCCAGAGTGTTGCTTTTCTCGAGAAAAGAGCGCTTTACAGCGCTTTCTGGCTGCTAGAGACATGCAGAAAGAGCAAGTGTGGCAGAATGTGTTCCAAAGCAGCTGGAGCTACCACGGGCTCCGGACAGGCTTATTTTCACTTGGAGAACACAGAAAACACACCAAGGTGCTGCTGCAAGCAAAGTTACAGAGGTTTCCCAGAGTGTTGCTTTTCTCGAGAAAAGAGCGCTTTACAGCGCTTTCTGGCTGCTAGAGACATGCAGAAAGAGCAAGTGTGGCAGAATGTGTTCCAAAGCAGCTGGAGCTACCACGGGCTCCGGACAGGCTTATTTTCACTTGGAGAACACAGAAAACACACCAAGGTGCTGCTGCAAGCAAAGTTACAGAGGTTTCCCAGAGTGTTGCTTTTCTCGAGAAAAGAGCGCTTTACAGCGCTTTCTGGCTGCTAGAGACATGCAGAAAGAGCAAGTGTGGCAGAATGTGTTCCAAAGCAGCTGGAGCTACCACGGGCTCCGGACAGGCTTATTTTCACTTGGAGAACACAGAAAACACACCAAGGTGCTGCTGCAAGCAAAGTTACAGAGGTTTCCCAGAGTGTTGCTTTTCTCGAGAAAAGAGCGCTTTACAGCGCTTTCTGGCTGCTAGAGACATGCAGAAAGAGCAAGTGTGGCAGAATGTGTTCCAAAGCAGCTGGAGCTACCACGGGCTCCGGACAGGCTTATTTTCACTTGGAGAACACAGAAAACACACCAAGGTGCTGCTGCAAGCAAAGTTACAGAGGTTTCCCAGAGTGTTGCTTTTCTCGAGAAAAGAGCGCTTTACAGCGCTTTCTGGCTGCTAGAGACATGCAGAAAGAGCAAGTGTGGCAGAATGTGTTCCAAAGCAGCTGGAGCTACCACGGGCTCCGGACAGGCTTATTTTCACTTGGAGAACACAGAAAACACACCAAGGTGCTGCTGCAAGCAAAGTTACAGAGGTTTCCCAGAGTGTTGCTTTTCTCGAGAAAAGAGCGCTTTACAGCGCTTTCTGGCTGCTAGAGACATGCAGAAAGAGCAAGTGTGGCAGAATGTGTTCCAAAGCAGCTGGAGCTACCACGGGCTCCGGACAGGCTTATTTTCACTTGGAGAACACAGAAAACACACCAAGGTGCTGCTGCAAGCAAAGTTACAGAGGTTTCCCAGAGTGTTGCTTTTCTCGAGAAAAGAGCGCTTTACAGCGCTTTCTGGCTGCTAGAGACATGCAGAAAGAGCAAGTGTGGCAGAATGTGTTCCAAAGCAGCTGGAGCTACCACGGGCTCCGGACAGGCTTATTTTCACTTGGAGAACACAGAAAACACACCAAGGTGCTGCTGCAAGCAAAGTTACAGAGGTTTCCCAGAGTGTTGCTTTTCTCGAGAAAAGAGCGCTTTACAGCGCCTTTCTGGCTGCTAGAGACATGCAGAAAGAGCAAGTGTGGCAGAATGTGTTCCAAAGCAGCTGGAGCTACCACGGGCTCCGGACAGGCTTATTTTCACTTGGAGAACACAGAAAACACACCAAGGTGCTGCTGCAAGCAAAGTTACAGAGGTTTCCCAGAGTGTTGCTTTTCTCGAGAAAAGAGCGCTTTACAGCGCTTTCTGGCTGCTAGAGACATGCAGAAAGAGCAAGTGTGGCAGAATGTGTTCCAAAGCAGCTGGAGCTACCACGGGCTCCGGACAGGCTTATTTTCACTTGGAGAACACAGAAAACACACCAAGGTGCTGCTGCAAGCAAAGTTACAGAGGTTTCCCAGAGTGTTGCTTTTCTCGAGAAAAGAGCGCTTTACAGCGCTTTCTGGCTGCTAGAGACATGCAGAAAGAGCAAGTGTGGCAGAATGTGTTCCAAAGCAGCTGGAGCTACCACGGGCTCCGGACAGGCTTATTTTCACTTGGAGAACACAGAAAACACACCAAGGTGCTGCTGCAAGCAAAGTTACAGAGGTTTCCCAGAGTGTTGCTTTTCTCGAGAAAAGAGCGCTTTACAGCGCTTTCTGGCTGCTAGAGACATGCAGAAAGAGCAAGTGTGGCAGAATGTGTTCCAAAGCAGCTGGAGCTACCACGGGCTCCGGACAGGCTTATTTTCACTTGGAGAACACAGAAAACACACCAAGGTGCTGCTGCAAGCAAAGTTACAGAGGTTTCCCAGAGTGTTGCTTTTCTCGAGAAAAGAGCGCTTTACAGCGCTTTCTGGCTGCTAGAGACATGCAGAAAGAGCAAGTGTGGCAGAATGTGTTCCAAAGCAGCTGGAGCTACCACGGGCTCCGGACAGGCTTATTTTCACTTGGAGAACACAGAAAACACACCAAGGTGCTGCTGCAAGCAAAGTTACAGAGGTTTCCCAGAGTGTTGCTTTTCTCGAGAAAAGAGCGCTTTACAGCGCTTTCTGGCTGCTAGAGACATGCAGAAAGAGCAAGTGTGGCAGAATGTGTTCCAAAGCAGCTGGAGCTACCACGGGCTCCGGACAGGCTTATTTTCACTTGGAGAACACAGAAAACACACCAAGGTGCTGCTGCAAGCAAAGTTACAGAGGTTTCCCAGAGTGTTGCTTTTCTCGAGAAAAGAGCGCTTTACAGCGCTTTCTGGCTGCTAGAGACATGCAGAAAGAGCAAGTGTGGCAGAATGTGTTCCAAAGCAGCTGGAGCTACCACGGGCTCCGGACAGGCTTATTTTCACTTGGAGAACACAGAAAACACACCAAGGTGCTGCTGCAAGCAAAGTTACAGAGGTTTCCCAGAGTGTTGCTTTTCTCGAGAAAAGAGCGCTTTACAGCGCTTTCTGGCTGCTAGAGACATGCAGAAAGAGCAAGTGTGGCAGAATGTGTTCCAAAGCAGCTGGAGCTACCACGGGCTCCGGACAGGCTTATTTTCACTTGGAGAACACAGAAAACACACCAAGGTGCTGCTGCAAGCAAAGTTACAGAGGTTTCCCAGAGTGTTGCTTTTCTCGAGAAAAGAGCGCTTTACAGCGCTTTCTGGCTGCTAGAGACATGCAGAAAGAGCAAGTGTGGCAGAATGTGTTCCAAAGCAGCTGGAGCTACCACGGGCTCCGGACAGGCTTATTTTCACTTGGAGAACACAGAAAACACACCAAGGTGCTGCTGCAAGCAAAGTTACAGAGGTTTCCCAGAGTGTTGCTTTTCTCGAGAAAAGAGCGCTTTACAGCGCTTTCTGGCTGCTAGAGACATGCAGAAAGAGCAAGTGTGGCAGAATGTGTTCCAAAGCAGCTGGAGCTACCACGGGCTCCGGACAGGCTTATTTTCACTTGGAGAACACAGAAAACACACCAAGGTGCTGCTGCAAGCAAAGTTACAGAGGTTTCCCAGAGTGTTGCTTTTCTCGAGAAAAGAGCGCTTTACAGCGCTTTCTGGCTGCTAGAGACATGCAGAAAGAGCAAGTGTGGCAGAATGTGTTCCAAAGCAGCTGGAGCTACCACGGGCTCCGGACAGGCTTATTTTCACTTGGAGAACACAGAAAACACACCAAGGTGCTGCTGCAAGCAAAGTTACAGAGGTTTCCCAGAGTGTTGCTTTTCTCGAGAAAAGAGCGCTTTACAGCGCTTTCTGGCTGCTAGAGACATGCAGAAAGAGCAAGTGTGGCAGAATGTGTTCCAAAGCAGCTGGAGCTACCACGGGCTCCGGACAGGCTTATTTTCACTTGGAGAACACAGAAAACACACCAAGGTGCTGCTGCAAGCAAAGTTACAGAGGTTTCCCAGAGTGTTGCTTTTCTCGAGAAAAGAGCGCTTTACAGCGCTTTCTGGCTGCTAGAGACATGCAGAAAGAGCAAGTGTGGCAGAATGTGTTCCAAAGCAGCTGGAGCTACCACGGGCTCCGGACAGGCTTATTTTCACTTGGAGAACACAGAAAACACACCAAGGTGCTGCTGCAAGCAAAGTTACAGAGGTTTCCCAGAGTGTTGCTTTTCTCGAGAAAAGAGCGCTTTACAGCGCTTTCTGGCTGCTAGAGACATGCAGAAAGAGCAAGTGTGGCAGAATGTGTTCCAAAGCAGCTGGAGCTACCACGGGCTCCGGACAGGCTTATTTTCACTTGGAGAACACAGAAAACACACCAAGGTGCTGCTGCAAGCAAAGTTACAGAGGTTTCCCAGAGTGTTGCTTTTCTCGAGAAAAGAGCGCTTTACAGCGCTTTCTGGCTGCTAGAGACATGCAGAAAGAGCAAGTGTGGCAGAATGTGTTCCAAAGCAGCTGGAGCTACCACGGGCTCCGGACAGGCTTATTTTCACTTGGAGAACACAGAAAACACACCAAGGTGCTGCTGCAAGCAAAGTTACAGAGGTTTCCCAGAGTGTTGCTTTTCTCGAGAAAAGAGCGCTTTACAGCGCTTTCTGGCTGCTAGAGACATGCAGAAAGAGCAAGTGTGGCAGAATGTGTTCCAAAGCAGCTGGAGCTACCACGGGCTCCGGACAGGCTTATTTTCACTTGGAGAACACAGAAAACACACCAAGGTGCTGCTGCAAGCAAAGTTACAGAGGTTTCCCAGAGTGTTGCTTTTCTCGAGAAAAGAGCGCTTTACAGCGCTTTCTGGCTGCTAGAGACATGCAGAAAGAGCAAGTGTGGCAGAATGTGTTCCAAAGCAGCTGGAGCTACCACGGGCTCCGGACAGGCTTATTTTCACTTGGAGAACACAGAAAACACACCAAGGTGCTGCTGCAAGCAAAGTTACAGAGGTTTCCCAGAGTGTTGCTTTTCTCGAGAAAAGAGCGCTTTACAGCGCTTTCTGGCTGCTAGAGACATGCAGAAAGAGCAAGTGTGGCAGAATGTGTTCCAAAGCAGCTGGAGCTACCACGGGCTCCGGACAGGCTTATTTTCACTTGGAGAACACAGAAAACACACCAAGGTGCTGCTGCAAGCAAAGTTACAGAGGTTTCCCAGAGTGTTGCTTTTCTCGAGAAAAGAGCGCTTTACAGCGCTTTCTGGCTGCTAGAGACATGCAGAAAGAGCAAGTGTGGCAGAATGTGTTCCAAAGCAGCTGGAGCTACCACGGGCTCCGGACAGGCTTATTTTCACTTGGAGAACACAGAAAACACACCAAGGTGCTGCTGCAAGCAAAGTTACAGAGGTTTCCCAGAGTGTTGCTTTTCTCGAGAAAAGAGCGCTTTACAGCGCTTTCTGGCTGCTAGAGACATGCAGAAAGAGCAAGTGTGGCAGAATGTGTTCCAAAGCAGCTGGAGCTACCACGGGCTCCGGACAGGCTTATTTTCACTTGGAGAACACAGAAAACACACCAAGGTGCTGCTGCAAGCAAAGTTACAGAGGTTTCCCAGAGTGTTGCTTTTCTCGAGAAAAGAGCGCTTTACAGCGCTTTCTGGCTGCTAGAGACATGCAGAAAGAGCAAGTGTGGCAGAATGTGTTCCAAAGCAGCTGGAGCTACCACGGGCTCCGGACAGGCTTATTTTCACTTGGAGAACACAGAAAACACACCAAGGTGCTGCTGCAAGCAAAGTTACAGAGGTTTCCCAGAGTGTTGCTTTTCTCGAGAAAAGAGCGCTTTACAGCGCTTTCTGGCTGCTAGAGACATGCAGAAAGAGCAAGTGTGGCAGAATGTGTTCCAAAGCAGCTGGAGCTACCACGGGCTCCGGACAGGCTTATTTTCACTTGGAGAACACAGAAAACACACCAAGGTGCTGCTGCAAGCAAAGTTACAGAGGTTTCCCAGAGTGTTGCTTTTCTCGAGAAAAGAGCGCTTTACAGCGCTTTCTGGCTGCTAGAGACATGCAGAAAGAGCAAGTGTGGCAGAATGTGTTCCAAAGCAGCTGGAGCTACCACGGGCTCCGGACAGGCTTATTTTCACTTGGAGAACACAGAAAACACACCAAGGTGCTGCTGCAAGCAAAGTTACAGAGGTTTCCCAGAGTGTTGCTTTTCTCGAGAAAAGAGCGCTTTACAGCGCTTTCTGGCTGCTAGAGACATGCAGAAAGAGCAAGTGTGGCAGAATGTGTTCCAAAGCAGCTGGAGCTACCACGGGCTCCGGACAGGCTTATTTTCACTTGGAGAACACAGAAAACACACCAAGGTGCTGCTGCAAGCAAAGTTACAGAGGTTTCCCAGAGTGTTGCTTTTCTCGAGAAAAGAGCGCTTTACAGCGCTTTCTGGCTGCTAGAGACATGCAGAAAGAGCAAGTGTGGCAGAATGTGTTCCAAAGCAGCTGGAGCTACCACGGGCTCCGGACAGGCTTATTTTCACTTGGAGAACACAGAAAACACACCAAGGTGCTGCTGCAAGCAAAGTTACAGAGGTTTCCCAGAGTGTTGCTTTTCTCGAGAAAAGAGCGCTTTACAGCGCTTTCTGGCTGCTAGAGACATGCAGAAAGAGCAAGTGTGGCAGAATGTGTTCCAAAGCAGCTGGAGCTACCACGGGCTCCGGACAGGCTTATTTTCACTTGGAGAACACAGAAAACACACCAAGGTGCTGCTGCAAGCAAAGTTACAGAGGTTTCCCAGAGTGTTGCTTTTCTCGAGAAAAGAGCGCTTTACAGCGCTTTCTGGCTGCTAGAGACATGCAGAAAGAGCAAGTGTGGCAGAATGTGTTCCAAAGCAGCTGGAGCTACCACGGGCTCCGGACAGGCTTATTTTCACTTGGAGAACACAGAAAACACACCAAGGTGCTGCTGCAAGCAAAGTTACAGAGGTTTCCCAGAGTGTTGCTTTTCTCGAGAAAAGAGCGCTTTACAGCGCTTTCTGGCTGCTAGAGACATGCAGAAAGAGCAAGTGTGGCAGAATGTGTTCCAAAGCAGCTGGAGCTACCACGGGCTCCGGACAGGCTTATTTTCACTTGGAGAACACAGAAAACACACCAAGGTGCTGCTGCAAGCAAAGTTACAGAGGTTTCCCAGAGTGTTGCTTTTCTCGAGAAAAGAGCGCTTTACAGCGCTTTCTGGCTGCTAGAGACATGCAGAAAGAGCAAGTGTGGCAGAATGTGTTCCAAAGCAGCTGGAGCTACCACGGGCTCCGGACAGGCTTATTTTCACTTGGAGAACACAGAAAACACACCAAGGTGCTGCTGCAAGCAAAGTTACAGAGGTTTCCCAGAGTGTTGCTTTTCTCGAGAAAAGAGCGCTTTACAGCGCTTTCTGGCTGCTAGAGACATGCAGAAAGAGCAAGTGTGGCAGAATGTGTTCCAAAGCAGCTGGAGCTACCACGGGCTCCGGACAGGCTTATTTTCACTTGGAGAACACAGAAAACACACCAAGGTGCTGCTGCAAGCAAAGTTACAGAGGTTTCCCAGAGTGTTGCTTTTCTCGAGAAAAGAGCGCTTTACAGCGCTTTCTGGCTGCTAGAGACATGCAGAAAGAGCAAGTGTGGCAGAATGTGTTCCAAAGCAGCTGGAGCTACCACGGGCTCCGGACAGGCTTATTTTCACTTGGAGAACACAGAAAACACACCAAGGTGCTGCTGCAAGCAAAGTTACAGAGGTTTCCCAGAGTGTTGCTTTTCTCGAGAAAAGAGCGCTTTACAGCGCTTTCTGGCTGCTAGAGACATGCAGAAAGAGCAAGTGTGGCAGAATGTGTTCCAAAGCAGCTGGAGCTACCACGGGCTCCGGACAGGCTTATTTTCACTTGGAGAACACAGAAAACACACCAAGGTGCTGCTGCAAGCAAAGTTACAGAGGTTTCCCAGAGTGTTGCTTTTCTCGAGAAAAGAGCGCTTTACAGCGCTTTCTGGCTGCTAGAGACATGCAGAAAGAGCAAGTGTGGCAGAATGTGTTCCAAAGCAGCTGGAGCTACCACGGGCTCCGGACAGGCTTATTTTCACTTGGAGAACACAGAAAACACACCAAGGTGCTGCTGCAAGCAAAGTTACAGAGGTTTCCCAGAGTGTTGCTTTTCTCGAGAAAAGAGCGCTTTACAGCGCTTTCTGGCTGCTAGAGACATGCAGAAAGAGCAAGTGTGGCAGAATGTGTTCCAAAGCAGCTGGAGCTACCACGGGCTCCGGACAGGCTTATTTTCACTTGGAGAACACAGAAAACACACCAAGGTGCTGCTGCAAGCAAAGTTACAGAGGTTTCCCAGAGTGTTGCTTTTCTCGAGAAAAGAGCGCTTTACAGCGCTTTCTGGCTGCTAGAGACATGCAGAAAGAGCAAGTGTGGCAGAATGTGTTCCAAAGCAGCTGGAGCTACCACGGGCTCCGGACAGGCTTATTTTCACTTGGAGAACACAGAAAACACACCAAGGTGCTGCTGCAAGCAAAGTTACAGAGGTTTCCCAGAGTGTTGCTTTTCTCGAGAAAAGAGCGCTTTACAGCGCTTTCTGGCTGCTAGAGACATGCAGAAAGAGCAAGTGTGGCAGAATGTGTTCCAAAGCAGCTGGAGCTACCACGGGCTCCGGACAGGCTTATTTTCACTTGGAGAACACAGAAAACACACCAAGGTGCTGCTGCAAGCAAAGTTACAGAGGTTTCCCAGAGTGTTGCTTTTCTCGAGAAAAGAGCGCTTTACAGCGCTTTCTGGCTGCTAGAGACATGCAGAAAGAGCAAGTGTGGCAGAATGTGTTCCAAAGCAGCTGGAGCTACCACGGGCTCCGGACAGGCTTATTTTCACTTGGAGAACACAGAAAACACACCAAGGTGCTGCTGCAAGCAAAGTTACAGAGGTTTCCCAGAGTGTTGCTTTTCTCGAGAAAAGAGCGCTTTACAGCGCTTTCTGGCTGCTAGAGACATGCAGAAAGAGCAAGTGTGGCAGAATGTGTTCCAAAGCAGCTGGAGCTACCACGGGCTCCGGACAGGCTTATTTTCACTTGGAGAACACAGAAAACACACCAAGGTGCTGCTGCAAGCAAAGTTACAGAGGTTTCCCAGAGTGTTGCTTTTCTCGAGAAAAGAGCGCTTTACAGCGCTTTCTGACTGCTAGAGACATGCAGAAAGAGCAAGTGTGGCAGAATGTGTTCCAAAGCAGCTGGAGCTACCACGGGCTCCGGACAGGCTTATTTTCACTTGGAGAACACAGAAAACACACCAAGGTGCTGCTGCAAGCAAAGTTACAGAGGTTTCCCAGAGTGTTGCTTTTCTCGAGAAAAGAGCGCTTTACAGCGCTTTCTGGCTGCTAGAGACATGCAGAAAGAGCAAGTGTGGCAGAATGTGTTCCAAAGCAGCTGGAGCTACCACGGGCTCCGGACAGGCTTATTTTCACTTGGAGAACACAGAAAACACACCAAGGTGCTGCTGCAAGCAAAGTTACAGAGGTTTCCCAGAGTGTTGCTTTTCTCGAGAAAAGAGCGCTTTACAGCGCTTTCTGGCTGCTAGAGACATGCAGAAAGAGCAAGTGTGGCAGAATGTGTTCCAAAGCAGCTGGAGCTACCACGGGCTCCGGACAGGCTTATTTTCACTTGGAGAACACAGAAAACACACCAAGGTGCTGCTGCAAGCAAAGTTACAGAGGTTTCCCAGAGTGTTGCTTTTCTCGAGAAAAGAGCGCTTTACAGCGCTTTCTGGCTGCTAGAGACATGCAGAAAGAGCAAGTGTGGCAGAATGTGTTCCAAAGCAGCTGGAGCTACCACGGGCTCCGGACAGGCTTATTTTCACTTGGAGAACACAGAAAACACACCAAGGTGCTGCTGCAAGCAAAGTTACAGAGGTTTCCCAGAGTGTTGCTTTTCTCGAGAAAAGAGCGCTTTACAGCGCTTTCTGGCTGCTAGAGACATGCAGAAAGAGCAAGTGTGGCAGAATGTGTTCCAAAGCAGCTGGAGCTACCACGGGCTCCGGACAGGCTTATTTTCACTTGGAGAACACAGAAAACACACCAAGGTGCTGCTGCAAGCAAAGTTACAGAGGTTTCCCAGAGTGTTGCTTTTCTCGAGAAAAGAGCGCTTTACAGCGCTTTCTGGCTGCTAGAGACATGCAGAAAGAGCAAGTGTGGCAGAATGTGTTCCAAAGCAGCTGGAGCTACCACGGGCTCCGGACAGGCTTATTTTCACTTGGAGAACACAGAAAACACACCAAGGTGCTGCTGCAAGCAAAGTTACAGAGGTTTCCCAGAGTGTTGCTTTTCTCGAGAAAAGAGCGCTTTACAGCGCTTTCTGGCTGCTAGAGACATGCAGAAAGAGCAAGTGTGGCAGAATGTGTTCCAAAGCAGCTGGAGCTACCACGGGCTCCGGACAGGCTTATTTTCACTTGGAGAACACAGAAAACACACCAAGGTGCTGCTGCAAGCAAAGTTACAGAGGTTTCCCAGAGTGTTGCTTTTCTCGAGAAAAGAGCGCTTTACAGCGCTTTCTGGCTGCTAGAGACATGCAGAAAGAGCAAGTGTGGCAGAATGTGTTCCAAAGCAGCTGGAGCTACCACGGGCTCCGGACAGGCTTATTTTCACTTGGAGAACACAGAAAACACACCAAGGTGCTGCTGCAAGCAAAGTTACAGAGGTTTCCCAGAGTGTTGCTTTTCTCGAGAAAAGAGCGCTTTACAGCGCTTTCTGGCTGCTAGAGACATGCAGAAAGAGCAAGTGTGGCAGAATGTGTTCCAAAGCAGCTGGAGCTACCACGGGCTCCGGACAGGCTTATTTTCACTTGGAGAACACAGAAAACACACCAAGGTGCTGCTGCAAGCAAAGTTACAGAGGTTTCCCAGAGTGTTGCTTTTCTCGAGAAAAGAGCGCTTTACAGCGCTTTCTGGCTGCTAGAGACATGCAGAAAGAGCAAGTGTGGCAGAATGTGTTCCAAAGCAGCTGGAGCTACCACGGGCTCCGGACAGGCTTATTTTCACTTGGAGAACACAGAAAACACACCAAGGTGCTGCTGCAAGCAAAGTTACAGAGGTTTCCCAGAGTGTTGCTTTTCTCGAGAAAAGAGCGCTTTACAGCGCTTTCTGGCTGCTAGAGACATGCAGAAAGAGCAAGTGTGGCAGAATGTGTTCCAAAGCAGCTGGAGCTACCACGGGCTCCCGACAGGCTTATTTTCACTTGGAGAACACAGAAAACACACCAAGGTGCTGCTGCAAGCAAAGTTACAGAGGTTTCCCAGAGTGTTGCTTTTCTCGAGAAAAGAGCGCTTTACAGCGCTTTCTGGCTGCTAGAGACATGCAGAAAGAGCAAGTGTGGCAGAATGTGTTCCAAAGCAGCTGGAGCTACCACGGGCTCCGGACAGGCTTATTTTCACTTGGAGAACACAGAAAACACACCAAGGTGCTGCTGCAAGCAAAGTTACAGAGGTTTCCCAGAGTGTTGCTTTTCTCGAGAAAAGAGCGCTTTACAGCGCTTTCTGGCTGCTAGAGACATGCAGAAAGAGCAAGTGTGGCAGAATGTGTTCCAAAGCAGCTGGAGCTACCACGGGCTCCGGACAGGCTTATTTTCACTTGGAGAACACAGAAAACACACCAAGGTGCTGCTGCAAGCAAAGTTACAGAGGTTTCCCAGAGTGTTGCTTTTCTCGAGAAAAGAGCGCTTTACAGCGCTTTCTGGCTGCTAGAGACATGCAGAAAGAGCAAGTGTGGCAGAATGTGTTCCAAAGCAGCTGGAGCTACCACGGGCTCCGGACAGGCTTATTTTCACTTGGAGAACACAGAAAACACACCAAGGTGCTGCTGCAAGCAAAGTTACAGAGGTTTCCCAGAGTGTTGCTTTTCTCGAGAAAAGAGCGCTTTACAGCGCTTTCTGGCTGCTAGAGACATGCAGAAAGAGCAAGTGTGGCAGAATGTGTTCCAAAGCAGCTGGAGCTACCACGGGCTCCGGACAGGCTTATTTTCACTTGGAGAACACAGAAAACACACCAAGGTGCTGCTGCAAGCAAAGTTACAGAGGTTTCCCAGAGTGTTGCTTTTCTCGAGAAAAGAGCGCTTTACAGCGCTTTCTGGCTGCTAGAGACATAGAAAGAGCAAGTGTGGCAGAATGTGTTCCAAAGCAGCTGGAGCTACCACGGGCTCCCCACAGGCTTATTTTCACTTGGAGAACACAGAAAACACACCAAGGTGCTGCTGCAAGCAAAGTTACAGAGGTTTCCCAGAGTGTTGCTTTTCTCGAGAAAAGAGCGCTTTACAGCGCTTTCTGGCTGCTAGAGACATGCAGAAAGAGCAAGTGTGGCAGAATGTGTTCCAAAGCAGCTGGAGCTACCACGGGCTCCCCACACGCTTATTTTCACTTGGAGAACACAGAAAACACACCAAGGTGCTGCTGCAAGCAAAGTTACAGAGGTTTCCCAGAGTGTTGCTTTTCTCGAGAAAAGAGCGCTTTACAGCGCTTTCTGGCTGCTAGAGACATGCAGAAAGAGCAAGTGTGGCAGAATGTGTTCCAAAGCAGCTGGAGCTACCACGGGCTCCCCACAGGCTTATTTTCACTTGGAGAACACAGAAAACACACCAAGGTGCTGCTGCAAGCAAAGTTACAGAGGTTTCCCAGAGTGTTGCTTTTCTCGAGAAAAGAGCGCTTTACAGCGCTTTCTGGCTGCTAGAGACATGCAGAAAGAGCAAGTGTGGCAGAATGTGTTCCAAAGCAGCTGGAGCTACCACGGGCTCCCCACAGGCTTATTTTCACTTGGAGAACACAGAAAACACACCAAGGTGCTGCTGCAAGCAAAGTTACAGAGGTTTCCCAGAGTGTTGCTTTTCTCGAGAAAAGAGCGCTTTACAGCGCTTTCTGGCTGCTAGAGACATGCAGAAAGAGCAAGTGTGGCAGAATGTGTTCCAAAGCAGCTGGAGCTACCACGGGCTCCCCACAGGCTTATTTTCACTTGGAGAACACAGAAAACACACCAAGGTGCTGCTGCAAGCAAAGTTACAGAGGTTTCCCAGAGTGTTGCTTTTCTCGAGAAAAGAGCGCTTTACAGCGCTTTCTGGCTGCTAGAGACATGCAGAAAGAGCAAGTGTGGCAGAATGTGTTCCAAAGCAGCTGGAGCTACCACGGGCTCCCCACAGGCTTATTTTCACTTGGAGAACACAGAAAACACACCAAGGTGCTGCTGCAAGCAAAGTTACAGAGGTTTCCCAGAGTGTTGCTTTTCTCGAGAAAAGAGCGCTTTACAGCGCTTTCTGGCTGCTAGAGACATGCAGAAAGAGCAAGTGTGGCAGAATGTGTTCCAAAGCAGCTGGAGCTACCACGGGCTCCCCACAGGCTTATTTTCACTTGGAGAACACAGAAAACACACCAAGGTGCTGCTGCAAGCAAAGTTACAGAGGTTTCCCAGAGTGTTGCTTTTCTCGAGAAAAGAGCGCTTTACAGCGCTTTCTGGCTGCTAGAGACATGCAGAAAGAGCAAGTGTGGCAGAATGTGTTCCAAAGCAGCTGGAGCTACCACGGGCTCCCCACAGGCTTATTTTCACTTGGAGAACACAGAAAACACACCAAGGTGCTGCTGCAAGCAAAGTTACAGAGGTTTCCCAGAGTGTTGCTTTTCTCGAGAAAAGAGCGCTTTACAGCGCTTTCTGGCTGCTAGAGACATGCAGAAAGAGCAAGTGTGGCAGAATGTGTTCCAAAGCAGCTGGAGCTACCACGGGCTCCCCACAGGCTTATTTTCACTTGGAGAACACAGAAAACACACCAAGGTGCTGCTGCAAGCAAAGTTACAGAGGTTTCCCAGAGTGTTGCTTTTCTCGAGAAAAGAGCGCTTTACAGCGCTTTCTGGCTGCTAGAGACATGCAGAAAGAGCAAGTGTGGCAGAATGTGTTCCAAAGCAGCTGGAGCTACCACGGGCTCCCCACAGGCTTATTTTCACTTGGAGAACACAGAAAACACACCAAGGTGCTGCTGCAAGCAAAGTTACAGAGGTTTCCCAGAGTGTTGCTTTTCTCGAGAAAAGAGCGCTTTACAGCGCTTTCTGGCTGCTAGAGACATGCAGAAAGAGCAAGTGTGGCAGAATGTGTTCCAAAGCAGCTGGAGCTACCACGGGCTCCCCACAGGCTTATTTTCACTTGGAGAACACAGAAAACACACCAAGGTGCTGCTGCAAGCAAAGTTACAGAGGTTTCCCAGAGTGTTGCTTTTCTCGAGAAAAGAGCGCTTTACAGCGCTTTCTGGCTGCTAGAGACATGCAGAAAGAGCAAGTGTGGCAGAATGTGTTCCAAAGCAGCTGGAGCTACCACGGGCTCCCCACAGGCTTATTTTCACTTGGAGAACACAGAAAACACACCAAGGTGCTGCTGCAAGCAAAGTTACAGAGGTTTCCCAGAGTGTTGCTTTTCTCGAGAAAAGAGCGCTTTACAGCGCTTTCTGGCTGCTAGAGACATGCAGAAAGAGCAAGTGTGGCAGAATGTGTTCCAAAGCAGCTGGAGCTACCACGGGCTCCCCACAGGCTTATTTTCACTTGGAGAACACAGAAAACACACCAAGGTGCTGCTGCAAGCAAAGTTACAGAGGTTTCCCAGAGTGTTGCTTTTCTCGAGAAAAGAGCGCTTTACAGCGCTTTCTGGCTGCTAGAGACATGCAGAAAGAGCAAGTGTGGCAGAATGTGTTCCAAAGCAGCTGGAGCTACCACGGGCTCCCCACAGGCTTATTTTCACTTGGAGAACACAGAAAACACACCAAGGTGCTGCTGCAAGCAAAGTTACAGAGGTTTCCCAGAGTGTTGCTTTTCTCGAGAAAAGAGCGCTTTACAGCGCTTTCTGGCTGCTAGAGACATGCAGAAAGAGCAAGTGTGGCAGAATGTGTTCCAAAGCAGCTGGAGCTACCACGGGCTCCCCACAGGCTTATTTTCACTTGGAGAACACAGAAAACACACCAAGGTGCTGCTGCAAGCAAAGTTACAGAGGTTTCCCAGAGTGTTGCTTTTCTCGAGAAAAGAGCGCTTTACAGCGCTTTCTGGCTGCTAGAGACATGCAGAAAGAGCAAGTGTGGCAGAATGTGTTCCAAAGCAGCTGGAGCTACCACGGGCTCCCCACAGGCTTATTTTCACTTGGAGAACACAGAAAACACACCAAGGTGCTGCTGCAAGCAAAGTTACAGAGGTTTCCCAGAGTGTTGCTTTTCTCGAGAAAAGAGCGCTTTACAGCGCTTTCTGGCTGCTAGAGACATGCAGAAAGAGCAAGTGTGGCAGAATGTGTTCCAAAGCAGCTGGAGCTACCACGGGCTCCCCACAGGCTTATTTTCACTTGGAGAACACAGAAAACACACCAAGGTGCTGCTGCAAGCAAAGTTACAGAGGTTTCCCAGAGTGTTGCTTTTCTCGAGAAAAGAGCGCTTTACAGCGCTTTCTGGCTGCTAGAGACATGCAGAAAGAGCAAGTGTGGCAGAATGTGTTCCAAAGCAGCTGGAGCTACCACGGGCTCCCCACAGGCTTATTTTCACTTGGAGAACACAGAAAACACACCAAGGTGCTGCTGCAAGCAAAGTTACAGAGGTTTCCCAGAGTGTTGCTTTTCTCGAGAAAAGAGCGCTTTACAGCGCTTTCTGGCTGCTAGAGGACATGCAGAAAGAGCAAGTGTGGCAGAATGTGTTCCAAGCAGCTGGAGCTACCACGGGCTCCCCACAGGCTTATTTTCACTTGGAGAACACAGAAAACACACCAAGGTGCTGCTGCAAGCAAAGTTACAGAGGTTTCCCAGAGTGTTGCTTTTCTCGAGAAAAGAGCGCTTTACAGCGCTTTCTGGCTGCTAGAGACATGCAGAAAGAGCAAGTGTGGCAGAATGTGTTCCAAAGCAGCTGGAGCTACCACGGGCTCCCCACAGGCTTATTTTCACTTGGAGAACACAGAAAACACACCAAGGTGCTGCTGCAAGCAAAGTTACAGAGGTTTCCCAGAGTGTTGCTTTTCTCGAGAAAAGAGCGCTTTACAGCGCTTTCTGGCTGCTAGAGACATGCAGAAAGAGCAAGTGTGGCAGAATGTGTTCCAAAGCAGCTGGAGCTACCACGGGCTCCGGACAGGCTTATTTTCACTTGGAGAACACAGAAAACACACCAAGGTGCTGCTGCAAGCAAAGTTACAGAGGTTTCCCAGAGTGTTGCTTTTCTCGAGAAAAGAGCGCTTTACAGCGCTTTCTGGCTGCTAGAGACATGCAGAAAGAGCAAGTGTGGCAGAATGTGTTCCAAAGCAGCTGGAGCTACCACGGGCTCCGCACAGGCTTCTTTTCACTTGGAGAACACAGAAAACACACCAAGGTGCTGCTGCAAGCAAAGTTACAGAGGTTTCCCAGAGTGTTGCTTTTCTCGAGAAAAGAGCGCTTTACAGCGCTTTCTGGCTGCTAGAGACATGCAGAAAGAGCAAGTGTGGCAGAATGTGTTCCAAAGCAGCTGGAGCTACCACGGGCTCCCCACAGGCTTATTTTCACTTGGAGAACACAGAAAACACACCAAGGTGCTGCTGCAAGCAAAGTTACAGAGGTTTCCCAGAGTGTTGCTTTTCTCGAGAAAAGAGCGCTTTACAGCGCTTTCTGGCTGCTAGAGACATGCAGAAAGAGCAAGTGTGGCAGAATGTGTTCCAAAGCAGCTGGAGCTACCACGGGCTCCGGACAGGCTTATTTTCACTTGGAGAACACAGAAAACACACCAAGGTGCTGCTGCAAGCAAAGTTACAGAGGTTTCCCAGAGTGTTGCTTTTCTCGAGAAAAGAGCGCTTTACAGCGCTTTCTGGCTGCTAGAGACATGCAGAAAGAGCAAGTGTGGCAGAATGTGTTCCAAAGCAGCTGGAGCTACCACGGGCTCCCCACAGGCTTCTTTTCACTTGGAGAACACAGAAAACACACCAAGGTGCTGCTGCAAGCAAAGTTACAGAGGTTTCCCAGAGTGTTGCTTTTCTCGAGAAAAGAGCGCTTTACAGCGCTTTCTGGCTGCTAGAGACATGCAGAAAGAGCAAGTGTGGCAGAATGTGTTCCAAAGCAGCTGGAGCTACCACGGGCTCCGGACAGGCTTATTTTCACTTGGAGAACACAGAAAACACACCAAGGTGCTGCTGCAAGCAAAGTTACAGAGGTTTCCCAGAGTGTTGCTTTTCTCGAGAAAAGAGCGCTTTACAGCGCTTTCTGGCTGCTAGAGACATGCAGAAAGAGCAAGTGTGGCAGAATGTGTTCCAAAGCAGCTGGAGCTACCACGGGCTCCCCACAGGCTTATTTTCACTTGGAGAACACAGAAAACACACCAAGGTGCTGCTGCAAGCAAAGTTACAGAGGTTTCCCAGAGTGTTGCTTTTCTCGAGAAAAGAGCGCTTTACAGCGCTTTCTGGCTGCTAGAGACATGCAGAAAGAGCAAGTGTGGCAGAATGTGTTCCAAAGCAGCTGGAGCTACCACGGGCTCCGGACAGGCTTATTTTCACTTGGAGAACACAGAAAACACACCAAGGTGCTGCTGCAAGCAAAGTTACAGAGGTTTCCCAGAGTGTTGCTTTTCTCGAGAAAAGAGCGCTTTACAGCGCTTTCTGGCTGCTAGAGACATGCAGAAAGAGCAAGTGTGGCAGAATGTGTTCCAAAGCAGCTGGAGCTACCACGGGCTCCCGACAGGCTTATTTTCACTTGGAGAACACAGAAAACACACCAAGGTGCTGCTGCAAGCAAAGTTACAGAGGTTTCCCAGAGTGTTGCTTTTCTCGAGAAAAGAGCGCTTTACAGCGCTTTCTGGCTGCTAGAGACATGCAGAAAGAGCAAGTGTGGCAGAATGTGTTCCAAAGCAGCTGGAGCTACCACGGGCTCCCGACAGGCTTATTTTCACTTGGAGAACACAGAAAACACACCAAGGTGCTGCTGCAAGCAAAGTTACAGAGGTTTCCCAGAGTGTTGCTTTTCTCGAGAAAAGAGCGCTTTACAGCGCTTTCTGGCTGCTAGAGACATGCAGAAAGAGCAAGTGTGGCAGAATGTGTTCCAAAGCAGCTGGAGCTACCACGGGCTCCCGACAGGCTTATTTTCACTTGGAGAACACAGAAAACACACCAAGGTGCTGCTGCAAGCAAAGTTACAGAGGTTTCCCAGAGTGTTGCTTTTCTCGAGAAAAGAGCGCTTTACAGCGCTTTCTGGCTGCTAGAGACATGCAGAAAGAGCAAGTGTGGCAGAATGTGTTCCAAAGCAGCTGGAGCTACCACGGGCTCCCGACAGGCTTATTTTCACTTGGAGAACACAGAAAACACACCAAGGTGCTGCTGCAAGCAAAGTTACAGAGGTTTCCCAGAGTGTTGCTTTTCTCGAGAAAAGAGCGCTTTACAGCGCTTTCTGGCTGCTAGAGACATGCAGAAAGAGCAAGTGTGGCAGAATGTGTTCCAAAGCAGCTGGAGCTACCACGGGCTCCCCACAGGCTTATTTTCACTTGGAGAACACAGAAAACACACCAAGGTGCTGCTGCAAGCAAAGTTACAGAGGTTTCCCAGAGTGTTGCTTTTCTCGAGAAAAGAGCGCTTTACAGCGCTTTCTGGCTGCTAGAGACATGCAGAAAGAGCAAGTGTGGCAGAATGTGTTCCAAAGCAGCTGGAGCTACCACGGGCTCCCCACAGGCTTATTTTCACTTGGAGAACACAGAAAACACACCAAGGTGCTGCTGCAAGCAAAGTTACAGAGGTTTCCCAGAGTGTTGCTTTTCTCGAGAAAAGAGCGCTTTACAGCGCTTTCTGGCTGCTAGAGACATGCAGAAAGAGCAAGTGTGGCAGAATGTGTTCCAAAGCAGCTGGAGCTACCACGGGCTCCCCACAGGCTTATTTTCACTTGGAGAACACAGAAAACACACCAAGGTGCTGCTGCAAGCAAAGTTACAGAGGTTTCCCAGAGTGTTGCTTTTCTCGAGAAAAGAGCGCTTTACAGCGCTTTCTGGCTGCTAGAGACATGCAGAAAGAGCAAGTGTGGCAGAATGTGTTCCAAAGCAGCTGGAGCTACCACGGGCTCCCCACAGGCTTATTTTCACTTGGAGAACACAGAAAACACACCAAGGTGCTGCTGCAAGCAAAGTTACAGAGGTTTCCCAGAGTGTTGCTTTTCTCGAGAAAAGAGCGCTTTACAGCGCTTTCTGGCTGCTAGAGACATGCAGAAAGAGCAAGTGTGGCAGAATGTGTTCCAAAGCAGCTGGAGCTACCACGGGCTCCCCACAGGCTTATTTTCACTTGGAGAACACAGAAAACACACCAAGGTGCTGCTGCAAGCAAAGTTACAGAGGTTTCCCAGAGTGTTGCTTTTCTCGAGAAAAGAGCGCTTTACAGCGCTTTCTGGCTGCTAGAGACATGCAGAAAGAGCAAGTGTGGCAGAATGTGTTCCAAAGCAGCTGGAGCTACCACGGGCTCCCCACAGGCTTATTTTCACTTGGAGAACACAGAAAACACACCAAGGTGCTGCTGCAAGCAAAGTTACAGAGGTTTCCCAGAGTGTTGCTTTTCTCGAGAAAAGAGCGCTTTACAGCGCTTTCTGGCTGCTAGAGACATGCAGAAAGAGCAAGTGTGGCAGAATGTGTTCCAAAGCAGCTGGAGCTACCACGGGCTCCCGACAGGCTTATTTTCACTTGGAGAACACAGAAAACACACCAAGGTGCTGCTGCAAGCAAAGTTACAGAGGTTTCCCAGAGTGTTGCTTTTCTCGAGAAAAGAGCGCTTTACAGCGCTTTCTGGCTGCTAGAGACATGCAGAAAGAGCAAGTGTGGCAGAATGTGTTCCAAAGCAGCTGGAGCTACCACGGGCTCCCCACAGGCTTATTTTCACTTGGAGAACACAGAAAACACACCAAGGTGCTGCTGCAAGCAAAGTTACAGAGGTTTCCCAGAGTGTTGCTTTTCTCGAGAAAAGAGCGCTTTACAGCGCTTTCTGGCTGCTAGAGACATGCAGAAAGAGCAAGTGTGGCAGAATGTGTTCCAAAGCAGCTGGAGCTACCACGGGCTCCCCACAGGCTTATTTTCACTTGGAGAACACAGAAAACACAGCAAGGTGCTGCTGCAAGCAAAGTTACAGAGGTTTCCCAGAGTGTTGCTTTTCTCGAGAAAAGAGCGCTTTACAGCGCTTTCTGGCTGCTAGAGACATGCAGAAAGAGCAAGTGTGGCAGAATGTGTTCCAAAGCAGCTGGAGCTACCACGGGCTCCCCACAGGCTTATTTTCACTTGGAGAACACAGAAAACACACCAAGGTGCTGCTGCAAGCAAAGTTACAGAGGTTTCCCAGAGTGTTGCTTTTCTCGAGAAAAGAGCGCTTTACAGCGCTTTCTGGCTGCTAGAGACATGCAGAAAGAGCAAGTGTGGCAGAATGTGTTCCAAAGCAGCTGGAGCTACCACGGGCTCCCCACAGGCTTATTTTCACTTGGAGAACACAGAAAACACACCAAGGTGCTGCTGCAAGCAAAGTTACAGAGGTTTCCCAGAGTGTTGCTTTTCTCGAGAAAAGAGCGCTTTACAGCGCTTTCTGGCTGCTAGAGACATGCAGAAAGAGCAAGTGTGGCAGAATGTGTTCCAAAGCAGCTGGAGCTACCACGGGCTCCCCACAGGCTTATTTTCACTTGGAGAACACAGAAAACACACCAAGGTGCTGCTGCAAGCAAAGTTACAGAGGTTTCCCAGAGTGTTGCTTTTCTCGAGAAAAGAGCGCTTTACAGCGCTTTCTGGCTGCTAGAGACATGCAGAAAGAGCAAGTGTGGCAGAATGTGTTCCAAAGCAGCTGGAGCTACCACGGGCTCCCGACAGGCTTATTTTCACTTGGAGAACACAGAAAACACACCAAGGTGCTGCTGCAAGCAAAGTTACAGAGGTTTCCCAGAGTGTTGCTTTTCTCGAGAAAAGAGCGCTTTACAGCGCTTTCTGGCTGCTAGAGACATGCAGAAAGAGCAAGTGTGGCAGAATGTGTTCCAAAGCAGCTGGAGCTACCACGGGCTCCCCACAGGCTTATTTTCACTTGGAGAACACAGAAAACACACCAAGGTGCTGCTGCAAGCAAAGTTACAGAGGTTTCCCAGAGTGTTGCTTTTCTCGAGAAAAGAGCGCTTTACAGCGCTTTCTGGCTGCTAGAGACATGCAGAAAGAGCAAGTGTGGCAGAATGTGTTCCAAAGCAGCTGGAGCTACCACGGGCTCCCGACAGGCTTATTTTCACTTGGAGAACACAGAAAACACACCAAGGTGCTGCTGCAAGCAAAGTTACAGAGGTTTCCCAGAGTGTTGCTTTTCTCGAGAAAAGAGCGCTTTACAGCGCTTTCTGGCTGCTAGAGACATGCAGAAAGAGCAAGTGTGGCAGAATGTGTTCCAAAGCAGCTGGAGCTACCACGGGCTCCGGACAGGCTTATTTTCACTTGGAGAACACAGAAAACACACCAAGGTGCTGCTGCAAGCAAAGTTACAGAGGTTTCCCAGAGTGTTGCTTTTCTCGAGAAAAGAGCGCTTTACAGCGCTTTCTGGCTGCTAGAGACATGCAGAAAGAGCAAGTGTGGCAGAATGTGTTCCAAAGCAGCTGGAGCTACCACGGGCTCCCGACAGGCTTATTTTCACTTGGAGAACACAGAAAACACACCAAGGTGCTGCTGCAAGCAAAGTTACAGAGGTTTCCCAGAGTGTTGCTTTTCTCGAGAAAAGAGCGCTTTACAGCGCTTTCTGGCTGCTAGAGACATGCAGAAAGAGCAAGTGTGGCAGAATGTGTTCCAAAGCAGCTGGAGCTACCACGGGCTCCCCACAGGCTTATTTTCACTTGGAGAACACAGAAAACACACCAAGGTGCTGCTGCAAGCAAAGTTACAGAGGTTTCCCAGAGTGTTGCTTTTCTCGAGAAAAGAGCGCTTTACAGCGCTTTCTGGCTGCTAGAGACATGCAGAAAGAGCAAGTGTGGCAGAATGTGTTCCAAAGCAGCTGGAGCTACCACGGGCTCCCCACAGGCTTATTTTCACTTGGAGAACACAGAAAACACACCAAGGTGCTGCTGCAAGCAAAGTTACAGAGGTTTCCCAGAGTGTTGCTTTTCTCGAGAAAAGAGCGCTTTACAGCGCTTTCTGGCTGCTAGAGACATGCAGAAAGAGCAAGTGTGGCAGAATGTGTTCCAAAGCAGCTGGAGCTACCACGGGCTCCCGACAGGCTTATTTTCACTTGGAGAACACAGAAAACACACCAAGGTGCTGCTGCAAGCAAAGTTACAGAGGTTTCCCAGAGTGTTGCTTTTCTCGAGAAAAGAGCGCTTTACAGCGCTTTCTGGCTGCTAGAGACATGCAGAAAGAGCAAGTGTGGCAGAATGTGTTCCAAAGCAGCTGGAGCTACCACGGGCTCCCGACAGGCTTATTTTCACTTGGAGAACACAGAAAACACACCAAGGTGCTGCTGCAAGCAAAGTTACAGAGGTTTCCCAGAGTGTTGCTTTTCTCGAGAAAAGAGCGCTTTACAGCGCTTTCTGGCTGCTAGAGACATGCAGAAAGAGCAAGTGTGGCAGAATGTGTTCCAAAGCAGCTGGAGCTACCACGGGCTCCCCACAGGCTTATTTTCACTTGGAGAACACAGAAAACACACCAAGGTGCTGCTGCAAGCAAAGTTACAGAGGTTTCCCAGAGTGTTGCTTTTCTCGAGAAAAGAGCGCTTTACAGCGCTTTCTGGCTGCTAGAGACATGCAGAAAGAGCAAGTGTGGCAGAATGTGTTCCAAAGCAGCTGGAGCTACCACGGGCTCCCGACAGGCTTATTTTCACTTGGAGAACACAGAAAACACACCAAGGTGCTGCTGCAAGCAAAGTTACAGAGGTTTCCCAGAGTGTTGCTTTTCTCGAGAAAAGAGCGCTTTACAGCGCTTTCTGGCTGCTAGAGACATGCAGAAAGAGCAAGTGTGGCAGAATGTGTTCCAAAGCAGCTGGAGCTACCACGGGCTCCCCACAGGCTTATTTTCACTTGGAGAACACAGAAAACACACCAAGGTGCTGCTGCAAGCAAAGTTACAGAGGTTTCCCAGAGTGTTGCTTTTCTCGAGAAAAGAGCGCTTTACAGCGCTTTCTGGCTGCTAGAGACATGCAGAAAGAGCAAGTGTGGCAGAATGTGTTCCAAAGCAGCTGGAGCTACCACGGGCTCCCCACAGGCTTATTTTCACTTGGAGAACACAGAAAACACACCAAGGTGCTGCTGCAAGCAAAGTTACAGAGGTTTCCCAGAGTGTTGCTTTTCTCGAGAAAAGAGCGCTTTACAGCGCTTTCTGGCTGCTAGAGACATGCAGAAAGAGCAAGTGTGGCAGAATGTGTTCCAAAGCAGCTGGAGCTACCACGGGCTCCGGACAGGCTTATTTTCACTTGGAGAACACAGAAAACACACCAAGGTGCTGCTGCAAGCAAAGTTACAGAGGTTTCCCAGAGTGTTGCTTTTCTCGAGAAAAGAGCGCTTTACAGCGCTTTCTGGCTGCTAGAGACATGCAGAAAGAGCAAGTGTGGCAGAATGTGTTCCAAAGCAGCTGGAGCTACCACGGGCTCCCCACAGGCTTATTTTCACTTGGAGAACACAGAAAACACACCAAGGTGCTGCTGCAAGCAAAGTTACAGAGGTTTCCCAGAGTGTTGCTTTTCTCGAGAAAAGAGCGCTTTACAGCGCTTTCTGGCTGCTAGAGACATGCAGAAAGAGCAAGTGTGGCAGAATGTGTTCCAAAGCAGCTGGAGCTACCACGGGCTCCCGACAGGCTTATTTTCACTTGGAGAACACAGAAAACACACCAAGGTGCTGCTGCAAGCAAAGTTACAGAGGTTTCCCAGAGTGTTGCTTTTCTCGAGAAAAGAGCGCTTTACAGCGCTTTCTGGCTGCTAGAGACATGCAGAAAGAGCAAGTGTGGCAGAATGTGTTCCAAAGCAGCTGGAGCTACCACGGGCTCCCACAGGCTTATTTTCACTTGGAGAACACAGAAAACACACCAAGGTGCTGCTGCAAGCAAAGTTACAGAGGTTTCCCAGAGTGTTGCTTTTCTCGAGAAAAGAGCGCTTTACAGCGCTTTCTGGCTGCTAGAGACATGCAGAAAGAGCAAGTGTGGCAGAATGTGTTCCAAAGCAGCTGGAGCTACCACGGGCTCCCGACAGGCTTATTTTCACTTGGAGAACACAGAAAACACACCAAGGTGCTGCTGCAAGCAAAGTTACAGAGGTTTCCCAGAGTGTTGCTTTTCTCGAGAAAAGAGCGCTTTACAGCGCTTTCTGGCTGCTAGAGACATGCAGAAAGAGCAAGTGTGGCAGAATGTGTTCCAAAGCAGCTGGAGCTACCACGGGCTCCCCACAGGCTTATTTTCACTTGGAGAACACAGAAAACACACCAAGGTGCTGCTGCAAGCAAAGTTACAGAGGTTTCCCAGAGTGTTGCTTTTCTCGAGAAAAGAGCGCTTTACAGCGCTTTCTGGCTGCTAGAGACATGCAGAAAGAGCAAGTGTGGCAGAATGTGTTCCAAAGCAGCTGGAGCTACCACGGGCTCCGGACAGGCTTATTTTCACTTGGAGAACACAGAAAACACACCAAGGTGCTGCTGCAAGCAAAGTTACAGAGGTTTCCCAGAGTGTTGCTTTTCTCGAGAAAAGAGCGCTTTACAGCGCTTTCTGGCTGCTAGAGACATGCAGAAAGAGCAAGTGTGGCAGAATGTGTTCCAAAGCAGCTGGAGCTACCACGGGCTCCCGGACAGGCTTATTTTCACTTGGAGAACACAGAAAACACACCAAGGTGCTGCTGCAAGCAAAGTTACAGAGGTTTCCCAGAGTGTTGCTTTTCTCGAGAAAAGAGCGCTTTACAGCGCTTTCTGGCTGCTAGAGACATGCAGAAAGAGCAAGTGTGGCAGAATGTGTTCCAAAGCAGCTGGAGCTACCACGGGCTCCGGACAGGCTTATTTTCACTTGGAGAACACAGAAAACACACCAAGGTGCTGCTGCAAGCAAAGTTACAGAGGTTTCCCAGAGTGTTGCTTTTCTCGAGAAAAGAGCGCTTTACAGCGCTTTCTGGCTGCTAGAGACATGCAGAAAGAGCAAGTGTGGCAGAATGTGTTCCAAAGCAGCTGGAGCTACCACGGGCTCCGGACAGGCTTATTTTCACTTGGAGAACACAGAAAACACACCAAGGTGCTGCTGCAAGCAAAGTTACAGAGGTTTCCCAGAGTGTTGCTTTTCTCGAGAAAAGAGCGCTTTACAGCGCTTTCTGGCTGCTAGAGACATGCAGAAAGAGCAAGTGTGGCAGAATGTGTTCCAAAGCAGCTGGAGCTACCACGGGCTCCGGACAGGCTTATTTTCACTTGGAGAACACAGAAAACACACCAAGGTGCTGCTGCAAGCAAAGTTACAGAGGTTTCCCAGAGTGTTGCTTTTCTCGAGAAAAGAGCGCTTTACAGCGCTTTCTGGCTGCTAGAGACATGCAGAAAGAGCAAGTGTGGCAGAATGTGTTCCAAAGCAGCTGGAGCTACCACGGGCTCCCCGACAGGCTTATTTTCACTTGGAGAACACAGAAAACACACCAAGGTGCTGCTGCAAGCAAAGTTACAGAGGTTTCCCAGAGTGTTGCTTTTCTCGAGAAAAGAGCGCTTTACAGCGCTTTCTGGCTGCTAGAGACATGCAGAAAGAGCAAGTGTGGCAGAATGTGTTCCAAAGCAGCTGGAGCTACCACGGGCTCCCGACAGGCTTATTTTCACTTGGAGAACACAGAAAACACACCAAGGTGCTGCTGCAAGCAAAGTTACAGAGGTTTCCCAGAGTGTTGCTTTTCTCGAGAAAAGAGCGCTTTACAGCGCTTTCTGGCTGCTAGAGACATGCAGAAAGAGCAAGTGTGGCAGAATGTGTTCCAAAGCAGCTGGAGCTACCACGGGCTCCGGACAGGCTTATTTTCACTTGGAGAACACAGAAAACACACCAAGGTGCTGCTGCAAGCAAAGTTACAGAGGTTTCCCAGAGTGTTGCTTTTCTCGAGAAAAGAGCGCTTTACAGCGCTTTCTGGCTGCTAGAGACATGCAGAAAGAGCAAGTGTGGCAGAATGTGTTCCAAAGCAGCTGGAGCTACCACGGGCTCCGGACAGGCTTATTTTCACTTGGAGAACACAGAAAACACACCAAGGTGCTGCTGCAAGCAAAGTTACAGAGGTTTCCCAGAGTGTTGCTTTTCTCGAGAAAAGAGCGCTTTACAGCGCTTTCTGGCTGCTAGAGACATGCAGAAAGAGCAAGTGTGGCAGAATGTGTTCCAAAGCAGCTGGAGCTACCACGGGCTCCCGACAGGCTTATTTTCACTTGGAGAACACAGAAAACACACCAAGGTGCTGCTGCAAGCAAAGTTACAGAGGTTTCCCAGAGTGTTGCTTTTCTCGAGAAAAGAGCGCTTTACAGCGCTTTCTGGCTGCTAGAGACATGCAGAAAGAGCAAGTGTGGCAGAATGTGTTCCAAAGCAGCTGGAGCTACCACGGGCTCCCGACAGGCTTATTTTCACTTGGAGAACACAGAAAACACACCAAGGTGCTGCTGCAAGCAAAGTTACAGAGGTTTCCCAGAGTGTTGCTTTTCTCGAGAAAAGAGCGCTTTACAGCGCTTTCTGGCTGCTAGAGACATGCAGAAAGAGCAAGTGTGGCAGAATGTGTTCCAAAGCAGCTGGAGCTACCACGGGCTCCGGACAGGCTTATTTTCACTTGGAGAACACAGAAAACACACCAAGGTGCTGCTGCAAGCAAAGTTACAGAGGTTTCCCAGAGTGTTGCTTTTCTCGAGAAAAGAGCGCTTTACAGCGCTTTCTGGCTGCTAGAGACATGCAGAAAGAGCAAGTGTGGCAGAATGTGTTCCAAAGCAGCTGGAGCTACCACGGGCTCCCGGACAGGCTTATTTTCACTTGGAGAACACAGAAAACACACCAAGGTGCTGCTGCAAGCAAAGTTACAGAGGTTTCCCAGAGTGTTGCTTTTCTCGAGAAAAGAGCGCTTTACAGCGCTTTCTGGCTGCTAGAGACATGCAGAAAGAGCAAGTGTGGCAGAATGTGTTCCAAAGCAGCTGGAGCTACCACGGGCTCCCCACAGGCTTATTTTCACTTGGAGAACACAGAAAACACACCAAGGTGCTGCTGCAAGCAAAGTTACAGAGGTTTCCCAGAGTGTTGCTTTTCTCGAGAAAAGAGCGCTTTACAGCGCTTTCTGGCTGCTAGAGACATGCAGAAAGAGCAAGTGTGGCAGAATGTGTTCCAAAGCAGCTGGAGCTACCACGGGCTCCGGACAGGCTTATTTTCACTTGGAGAACACAGAAAACACACCAAGGTGCTGCTGCAAGCAAAGTTACAGAGGTTTCCCAGAGTGTTGCTTTTCTCGAGAAAAGAGCGCTTTACAGCGCTTTCTGGCTGCTAGAGACATGCAGAAAGAGCAAGTGTGGCAGAATGTGTTCCAAAGCAGCTGGAGCTACCACGGGCTCCCGACAGGCTTATTTTCACTTGGAGAACACAGAAAACACACCAAGGTGCTGCTGCAAGCAAAGTTACAGAGGTTTCCCAGAGTGTTGCTTTTCTCGAGAAAAGAGCGCTTTACAGCGCTTTCTGGCTGCTAGAGACATGCAGAAAGAGCAAGTGTGGCAGAATGTGTTCCAAAGCAGCTGGAGCTACCACGGGCTCCCCACAGGCTTATTTTCACTTGGAGAACACAGAAAACACACCAAGGTGCTGCTGCAAGCAAAGTTACAGAGGTTTCCCAGAGTGTTGCTTTTCTCGAGAAAAGAGCGCTTTACAGCGCTTTCTGGCTGCTAGAGACATGCAGAAAGAGCAAGTGTGGCAGAATGTGTTCCAAAGCAGCTGGAGCTACCACGGGCTCCCCACAGGCTTATTTTCACTTGGAGAACACAGAAAACACACCAAGGTGCTGCTGCAAGCAAAGTTACAGAGGTTTCCCAGAGTGTTGCTTTTCTCGAGAAAAGAGCGCTTTACAGCGCTTTCTGGCTGCTAGAGACATGCAGAAAGAGCAAGTGTGGCAGAATGTGTTCCAAAGCAGCTGGAGCTACCACGGGCTCCGGACAGGCTTATTTTCACTTGGAGAACACAGAAAACACACCAAGGTGCTGCTGCAAGCAAAGTTACAGAGGTTTCCCAGAGTGTTGCTTTTCTCGAGAAAAGAGCGCTTTACAGCGCTTTCTGGCTGCTAGAGACATGCAGAAAGAGCAAGTGTGGCAGAATGTGTTCCAAAGCAGCTGGAGCTACCACGGGCTCCGGACAGGCTTATTTTCACTTGGAGAACACAGAAAACACACCAAGGTGCTGCTGCAAGCAAAGTTACAGAGGTTTCCCAGAGTGTTGCTTTTCTCGAGAAAAGAGCGCTTTACAGCGCTTTCTGGCTGCTAGAGACATGCAGAAAGAGCAAGTGTGGCAGAATGTGTTCCAAAGCAGCTGGAGCTACCACGGGCTCCGGACAGGCTTATTTTCACTTGGAGAACACAGAAAACACACCAAGGTGCTGCTGCAAGCAAAGTTACAGAGGTTTCCCAGAGTGTTGCTTTTCTCGAGAAAAGAGCGCTTTACAGCGCTTTCTGGCTGCTAGAGACATGCAGAAAGAGCAAGTGTGGCAGAATGTGTTCCAAAGCAGCTGGAGCTACCACGGGCTCCGGACAGGCTTATTTTCACTTGGAGAACACAGAAAACTCACCAAGGTGCTGCTGCAAGCAAAGTTACAGAGGTTTCCCAGAGTGTTGCTTTTCTCGAGAAAAGAGCGCTTTACAGCGCTTTCTGGCTGCTAGAGACATGCAGAAAGAGCAAGTGTGGCAGAATGTGTTCCAAAGCAGCTGGAGCTACCACGGGCTCCGGACAGGCTTATTTTCACTTGGAGAACACAGAAAACACACCAAGGTGCTGCTGCAAGCAAAGTTACAGAGGTTTCCCAGAGTGTTGCTTTTCTCGAGAAAAGAGCGCTTTACAGCGCTTTCTGGCTGCTAGAGACATGCAGAAAGAGCAAGTGTGGCAGAATGTGTTCCAAAGCAGCTGGAGCTACCACGGGCTCCGGACAGGCTTATTTTCACTTGGAGAACACAGAAAACACACCAAGGTGCTGCTGCAAGCAAAGTTACAGAGGTTTCCCAGAGTGTTGCTTTTCTCGAGAAAAGAGCGCTTTACAGCGCTTTCTGGCTGCTAGAGACATGCAGAAAGAGCAAGTGTGGCAGAATGTGTTCCAAAGCAGCTGGAGCTACCACGGGCTCCGGACAGGCTTATTTTCACTTGGAGAACACAGAAAACACACCAAGGTGCTGCTGCAAGCAAAGTTACAGAGGTTTCCCAGAGTGTTGCTTTTCTCGAGAAAAGAGCGCTTTACAGCGCTTTCTGGCTGCTAGAGACATGCAGAAAGAGCAAGTGTGGCAGAATGTGTTCCAAAGCAGCTGGAGCTACCACGGGCTCCGGACAGGCTTATTTTCACTTGGAGAACACAGAAAACACACCAAGGTGCTGCTGCAAGCAAAGTTACAGAGGTTTCCCAGAGTGTTGCTTTTCTCGAGAAAAGAGCGCTTTACAGCGCTTTCTGGCTGCTAGAGACATGCAGAAAGAGCAAGTGTGGCAGAATGTGTTCCAAAGCAGCTGGAGCTACCACGGGCTCCGGACAGGCTTATTTTCACTTGGAGAACACAGAAAACACACCAAGGTGCTGCTGCAAGCAAAGTTACAGAGGTTTCCCAGAGTGTTGCTTTTCTCGAGAAAAGAGCGCTTTACAGCGCTTTCTGGCTGCTAGAGACATGCAGAAAGAGCAAGTGTGGCAGAATGTGTTCCAAAGCAGCTGGAGCTACCACGGGCTCCGGACAGGCTTATTTTCACTTGGAGAACACAGAAAACACACCAAGGTGCTGCTGCAAGCAAAGTTACAGAGGTTTCCCAGAGTGTTGCTTTTCTCGAGAAAAGAGCGCTTTACAGCGCTTTCTGGCTGCTAGAGACATGCAGAAAGAGCAAGTGTGGCAGAATGTGTTCCAAAGCAGCTGGAGCTACCACGGGCTCCCCACAGGCTTATTTTCACTTGGAGAACACAGAAAACACACCAAGGTGCTGCTGCAAGCAAAGTTACAGAGGTTTCCCAGAGTGTTGCTTTTCTCGAGAAAAGAGCGCTTTACAGCGCTTTCTGGCTGCTAGAGACATGCAGAAAGAGCAAGTGTGGCAGAATGTGTTCCAAAGCAGCTGGAGCTACCACGGGCTCTGGACAGGCTTATTTTCACTTGGAGAACACAGAAAACACACCAAGGTGCTGCTGCAAGCAAAGTTACAGAGGTTTCCCAGAGTGTTGCTTTTCTCGAGAAAAGAGCGCTTTACAGCGCTTTCTGGCTGCTAGAGACATGCAGAAAGAGCAAGTGTGGCAGAATGTGTTCCAAAGCAGCTGGAGCTACCACGGGCTCTGGACAGGCTTATTTTCACTTGGAGAACACAGAAAACACACCAAGGTGCTGCTGCAAGCAAAGTTACAGAGGTTTCCCAGAGTGTTGCTTTTCTCGAGAAAAGAGCGCTTTACAGCGCTTTCTGGCTGCTAGAGACATGCAGAAAGAGCAAGTGTGGCAGAATGTGTTCCAAAGCAGCTGGAGCTACCACGGGCTCCGGACAGGCTTCTTTTCACTTGGAGAACACAGAAAACACACCAAGGTGCTGCTGCAAGCAAAGTTACAGAGGTTTCCCAGAGTGTTGCTTTTCTCGAGAAAAGAGCGCTTTACAGCGCTTTCTGGCTGCTAGAGACATGCAGAAAGAGCAAGTGTGGCAGAATGTGTTCCAAAGCAGCTGGAGCTACCACGGGCTCCGGACAGGCTTCTTTTCACTTGGAGAACACAGAAAACACACCAAGGTGCTGCTGCAAGCAAAGTTACAGAGGTTTCCCAGAGTGTTGCTTTTCTCGAGAAAAGAGCGCTTTACAGCGCTTTCTGGCTGCTAGAGACATGCAGAAAGAGCAAGTGTGGCAGAATGTGTTCCAAAGCAGCTGGAGCTACCACGGGCTCCCCACAGGCTTATTTTCACTTGGAGAACACAGAAAACACACCAAGGTGCTGCTGCAAGCAAAGTTACAGAGGTTTCCCAGAGTGTTGCTTTTCTCGAGAAAAGAGCGCTTTACAGCGCTTTCTGGCTGCTAGAGACATGCAGAAAGAGCAAGTGTGGCAGAATGTGTTCCAAAGCAGCTGGAGCTACCACGGGCTCCGGACAGGCTTATTTTCACTTGGAGAACACAGAAAACACACCAAGGTGCTGCTGCAAGCAAAGTTACAGAGGTTTCCCAGAGTGTTGCTTTTCTCGAGAAAAGAGCGCTTTACAGCGCTTTCTGGCTGCTAGAGACATGCAGAAAGAGCAAATGTGGCAGAATGTGTTCCAAAGCAGCTGGAGCTACCACGGGCTCCGGACAGGCTTCTTTTCACTTGGAGAACACAGAAAACACACCAAGGTGCTGCTGCAAGCAAAGTTACAGAGGTTTCCCAGAGTGTTGCTTTTCTCGAGAAAAGAGCGCTTTACAGCGCTTTCTGGCTGCTAGAGACATGCAGAAAGAGCAAGTGTGGCAGAATGTGTTCCAAAGCAGCTGGAGCTACCACGGGCTCCGGACAGGCTTATTTTCACTTGGAGAACACAGAAAACACACCAAGGTGCTGCTGCAAGCAAAGTTACAGAGGTTTCCCAGAGTGTTGCTTTTCTCGAGAAAAGAGCGCTTTACAGCGCTTTCTGGCTGCTAGAGACATGCAGAAAGAGCAAGTGTGGCAGAATGTGTTCCAAAGCAGCTGGAGCTACCACGGGCTCCCCACAGGCTTATTTTCACTTGGAGAACACAGAAAACACACCAAGGTGCTGCTGCAAGCAAAGTTACAGAGGTTTCCCAGAGTGTTGCTTTTCTCGAGAAAAGAGCGCTTTACAGCGCTTTCTGGCTGCTAGAGACATGCAGAAAGAGCAAGTGTGGCAGAATGTGTTCCAAAGCAGCTGGAGCTACCACGGGCTCCCCACAGGCTTATTTTCACTTGGAGAACACAGAAAACACACCAAGGTGCTGCTGCAAGCAAAGTTACAGAGGTTTCCCAGAGTGTTGCTTTTCTCGAGAAAAGAGCGCTTTACAGCGCTTTCTGGCTGCTAGAGACATGCAGAAAGAGCAAGTGTGGCAGAATGTGTTCCAAAGCAGCTGGAGCTACCACGGGCTCCCCACAGGCTTATTTTCACTTGGAGAACACAGAAAACACACCAAGGTGCTGCTGCAAGCAAAGTTACAGAGGTTTCCCAGAGTGTTGCTTTTCTCGAGAAAAGAGCGCTTTACAGCGCTTTCTGGCTGCTAGAGACATGCAGAAAGAGCAAGTGTGGCAGAATGTGTTCCAAAGCAGCTGGAGCTACCACGGGCTCCGGACAGGCTTCTTTTCACTTGGAGAACACAGAAAACACACCAAGGTGCTGCTGCAAGCAAAGTTACAGAGGTTTCCCAGAGTGTTGCTTTTCTCGAGAAAAGAGCGCTTTACAGCGCTTTCTGGCTGCTAGAGACATGCAGAAAGAGCAAGTGTGGCAGAATGTGTTCCAAAGCAGCTGGAGCTACCACGGGCTCCGGACAGGCTTTTTTTCACTTGGAGAACACAGAAAACACACCAAGGTGCTGCTGCAAGCAAAGTTACAGAGGTTTCCCAGAGTGTTGCTTTTCTCGAGAAAAGAGCGCTTTACAGCGCTTTCTGGCTGCTAGAGACATGCAGAAAGAGCAAGTGTGGCAGAATGTGTTCCAAAGCAGCTGGAGCTACCACGGGCTCCCCACAGGCTTATTTTCACTTGGAGAACACAGAAAACACACCAAGGTGCTGCTGCAAGCAAAGTTACAGAGGTTTCCCAGAGTGTTGCTTTTCTCGAGAAAAGAGCGCTTTACAGCGCTTTCTGGCTGCTAGAGACATGCAGAAAGAGCAAGTGTGGCAGAATGTGTTCCAAAGCAGCTGGAGCTACCACGGGCTCCCGACAGGCTTATTTTCACTTGGAGAACACAGAAAACACACCAAGGTGCTGCTGCAAGCAAAGTTACAGAGGTTTCCCAGAGTGTTGCTTTTCTCGAGAAAAGAGCGCTTTACAGCGCTTTCTGGCTGCTAGAGACATGCAGAAAGAGCAAGTGTGGCAGAATGTGTTCCAAAGCAGCTGGAGCTACCACGGGCTCTGGACAGGCTTATTTTCACTTGGAGAACACAGAAAACACACCAAGGTGCTGCTGCAAGCAAAGTTACAGAGGTTTCCCAGAGTGTTGCTTTTCTCGAGAAAAGAGCGCTTTACAGTGCTTTCTGGCTGCTAGAGACATGCAGAAAGAGCAAGTGTGGCAGAATGTGTTCCAAAGCAGCTGGAGCTACCACGGGCTCCGGACAGGCTTATTTTCACTTGGAGAACACAGAAAACACACCAAGGTGTTGCTGCAAGCAAAGTTACAGAGGTTTCCCAGAGTGTTGCTTTTCTCGAGAAAAGAGCGCTTTACAGTGCTTTCTGGCTGCTAGAGACATGCAGAAAGAGCAAGTGTGGCAGAATGTGTTCCAAAGCAGCTGGAGCTACCACGGGCTCCGGACAGGCTTATTTTCACTTGGAGAACACAGAAAACACACCAAGGTGCTGCTGCAAGCAAAGTTACAGAGGTTTCCCAGAGTGTTGCTTTTCTCGAGAAAAGAGCGCTTTACAGCGCTTTCTGGCTGCTAGAGACATGCAGAAAGAGCAAGTGTGGCAGAATGTGTTTCAAAGCAGCTGGAGCTACCACGGGCTCCGGACAGGCTTATTTTCACTTGGAGAACACAGAAAACACACCAAGGTGCTGCTGCAAGCAAAGTTACAGAGGTTTCCCAGAGTGTTGCTTTTCTCGAGAAAAGAGCGCTTTACAGCGCTTTCTGGCTGCTAGAGACATGCAGAAAGAGCAAGTGTGGCAGAATGTGTTCCAAAGCAGCTGGAGCTACCACGGGCTCCGGACAGGCTTATTTTCACTTGGAGAACACAGAAAACACACCAAGGTGCTGCTGCAAGCAAAGTTACAGAGGTTTCCCAGAGTGTTGCTTTTCTCGAGAAAAGAGCGCTTTACAGCGCTTTCTGGCTGCTAGAGACATGCAGAAAGAGCAAGTGTGGCAGAATGTGTTCCAAAGCAGCTGGAGCTACCACGGGCTCCGGACAGGCTTATTTTCACTTGGAGAACACAGAAAACACACCAAGGTGCTGCTGCAAGCAAAGTTACAGAGGTTTCCCAGAGTGTTGCTTTTCTCGAGAAAAGAGCGCTTTACAGCGCTTTCTGGCTGCTAGAGACATGCAGAAAGAGCAAGTGTGGCAGAATGTGTTCCAAAGCAGCTGGAGCTACCACGGGCTCCCGACAGGCTTATTTTCACTTGGAGAACACAGAAAACACACCAAGGTGCTGCTGCAAGCAAAGTTACAGAGGTTTCCCAGAGTGTTGCTTTTCTCGAGAAAAGAGCGCTTTACAGCGCTTTCTGGCTGCTAGAGACATGCAGAAAGAGCAAGTGTGGCAGAATGTGTTCCAAAGCAGCTGGAGCTACCACGGGCTCCCCACAGGCTTATTTTCACTTGGAGAACACAGAAAACACACCAAGGTGCTGCTGCAAGCAAAGTTACAGAGGTTTCCCAGAGTGTTGCTTTTCTCGAGAAAAGAGCGCTTTACAGCGCTTTCTGGCTGCTAGAGACATGCAGAAAGAGCAAGTGTGGCAGAATGTGTTCCAAAGCAGCTGGAGCTACCACGGGCTCCGGACAGGCTTATTTTCACTTGGAGAACACAGAAAACACACCAAGGTGCTGCTGCAAGCAAAGTTACAGAGGTTTCCCAGAGTGTTGCTTTTCTCGAGAAAAGAGCGCTTTACAGCGCTTTCTGGCTGCTAGAGACATGCAGAAAGAGCAAGTGTGGCAGAATGTGTTCCAAAGCAGCTGGAGCTACCACGGGCTCCGGACAGGCTTATTTTCACTTGGAGAACACAGAAAACACACCAAGGTGCTGCTGCAAGCAAAGTTACAGAGGTTTCCCAGAGTGTTGCTTTTCTCGAGAAAAGAGCGCTTTACAGCGCTTTCTGGCTGCTAGAGACATGCAGAAAGAGCAAGTGTGGCAGAATGTGTTCCAAAGCAGCTGGAGCTACCACGGGCTCCCGACAGGCTTATTTTCACTTGGAGAACACAGAAAACACACCAAGGTGCTGCTGCAAGCAAAGTTACAGAGGTTTCCCAGAGTGTTGCTTTTCTCGAGAAAAGAGCGCTTTACAGCGCTTTCTGGCTGCTAGAGACATGCAGAAAGAGCAAGTGTGGCAGAATGTGTTCCAAAGCAGCTGGAGCTACCACGGGCTCCGGACAGGTTATTTTCACTTGGAGAACACAGAAAACACACCAAGGTGCTGCTGCAAGCAAAGTTACAGAGGTTTCCCAGAGTGTTGCTTTTCTCGAGAAAAGAGCGCTTTACAGCGCTTTCTGGCTGCTAGAGACATGCAGAAAGAGCAAGTGTGGCAGAATGTGTTCCAAAGCAGCTGGAGCTACCACGGGCTCCCGACAGGCTTATTTTCACTTGGAGAACACAGAAAACACACCAAGGTGCTGCTGCAAGCAAAGTTACAGAGGTTTCCCAGAGTGTTGCTTTTCTCGAGAAAAGAGCGCTTTACAGCGCTTTCTGGCTGCTAGAGACATGCAGAAAGAGCAAGTGTGGCAGAATGTGTTCCAAAGCAGCTGGAGCTACCACGGGCTCCGGACAGGCTTATTTTCACTTGGAGAACACAGAAAACACACCAAGGTGCTGCTGCAAGCAAAGTTACAGAGGTTTCCCAGAGTGTTGCTTTTCTCGAGAAAAGAGCGCTTTACAGCGCTTTCTGGCTGCTAGAGACATGCAGAAAGAGCAAGTGTGGCAGAATGTGTTCCAAAGCAGCTGGAGCTACCACGGGCTCCGGACAGGCTTATTTTCACTTGGAGAACACAGAAAACACACCAAGGTGCTGCTGCAAGCAAAGTTACAGAGGTTTCCCAGAGTGTTGCTTTTCTCGAGAAAAGAGCGCTTTACAGCGCTTTCTGGCTGCTAGAGACATGCAGAAAGAGCAAGTGTGGCAGAATGTGTTCCAAAGCAGCTGGAGCTACCACGGGCTCCGGACAGGCTTATTTTCACTTGGAGAACACAGAAAACACACCAAGGTGCTGCTGCAAGCAAAGTTACAGAGGTTTCCCAGAGTGTTGCTTTTCTCGAGAAAAGAGCGCTTTACAGCGCTTTCTGGCTGCTAGAGACATGCAGAAAGAGCAAGTGCGGCAGAATGTGTTCCAAAGCAGCTGGAGCTACCACGGGCTCCCCACAGGCTTATTTTCACTTGGAGAACACAGAAAACACACCAAGGTGCTGCTGCAAGCAAAGTTACAGAGGTTTCCCAGAGTGTTGCTTTTCTCGAGAAAAGAGCGCTTTACAGCGCTTTCTGGCTGCTAGAGACATGCAGAAAGAGCAAGTGTGGCAGAATGTGTTCCAAAGCAGCTGGAGCTACCACGGGCTCCCCACAGGCTTATTTTCACTTGGAGAACACAGAAAACACACCAAGGTGCTGCTGCAAGCAAAGTTACAGAGGTTTCCCAGAGTGTTGCTTTTCTCGAGAAAAGAGCGCTTTACAGCGCTTTCTGGCTGCTAGAGACATGCAGAAAGAGCAAGTGTGGCAGAATGTGTTCCAAAGCAGCTGGAGCTACCACGGGCTCCGGACAGGCTTATTTTCACTTGGAGAACACAGAAAACACACCAAGGTGCTGCTGCAAGCAAAGTTACAGAGGTTTCCCAGAGTGTTGCTTTTCTCGAGAAAAGAGCGCTTTACAGCGCTTTCTGGCTGCTAGAGACATGCAGAAAGAGCAAGTGTGGCAGAATGTGTTCCAAAGCAGCTGGAGCTACCACGGGCTCCCGACAGGCTTATTTTCACTTGGAGAACACAGAAAACACACCAAGGTGCTGCTGCAAGCAAAGTTACAGAGGTTTCCCAGAGTGTTGCTTTTCTCGAGAAAAGAGCGCTTTACAGCGCTTTCTGGCTGCTAGAGACATGCAGAAAGAGCAAGTGTGGCAGAATGTGTTCCAAAGCAGCTGGAGCTACCACGGGCTCCCGACAGGCTTATTTTCACTTGGAGAACACAGAAAACACACCAAGGTGCTGCTGCAAGCAAAGTTACAGAGGTTTCCCAGAGTGTTGCTTTTCTCGAGAAAAGAGCGCTTTACAGCGCTTTCTGGCTGCTAGAGACATGCAGAAAGAGCAAGTGTGGCAGAATGTGTTCCAAAGCAGCTGGAGCTACCACGGGCTCCGGACAGGCTTATTTTCACTTGGAGAACACAGAAAACACACCAAGGTGCTGCTGCAAGCAAAGTTACAGAGGTTTCCCAGAGTGTTGCTTTTCTCGAGAAAAGAGCGCTTTACAGCGCTTTCTGGCTGCTAGAGACATGCAGAAAGAGCAAGTGTGGCAGAATGTGTTCCAAAGCAGCTGGAGCTACCACGGGCTCCCGACAGGCTTATTTTCACTTGGAGAACACAGAAAACACACCAAGGTGCTGCTGCAAGCAAAGTTACAGAGGTTTCCCAGAGTGTTGCTTTTCTCGAGAAAAGAGCGCTTTACAGCGCTTTCTGGCTGCTAGAGACATGCAGAAAGAGCAAGTGTGGCAGAATGTGTTCCAAAGCAGCTGGAGCTACCACGGGCTCCCGACAGGCTTATTTTCACTTGGAGAACACAGAAAACACACCAAGGTGCTGCTGCAAGCAAAGTTACAGAGGTTTCCCAGAGTGTTGCTTTTCTCGAGAAAAGAGCGCTTTACAGCGCTTTCTGGCTGCTAGAGACATGCAGAAAGAGCAAGTGTGGCAGAATGTGTTCCAAAGCAGCTGGAGCTACCACGGGCTCCCCACAGGCTTATTTTCACTTGGAGAACACAGAAAACACACCAAGGTGCTGCTGCAAGCAAAGTTACAGAGGTTTCCCAGAGTGTTGCTTTTCTCGAGAAAAGAGCGCTTTACAGCGCTTTCTGGCTGCTAGAGACATGCAGAAAGAGCAAGTGTGGCAGAATGTGTTCCAAAGCAGCTGGAGCTACCACGGGCTCCCCACAGGCTTATTTTCACTTGGAGAACACAGAAAACACACCAAGGTGCTGCTGCAAGCAAAGTTACAGAGGTTTCCCAGAGTGTTGCTTTTCTCGAGAAAAGAGCGCTTTACAGCGCTTTCTGGCTGCTAGAGACATGCAGAAAGAGCAAGTGTGGCAGAATGTGTTCCAAAGCAGCTGGAGCTACCACGGGCTCCCCACAGGCTTATTTTCACTTGGAGAACACAGAAAACACACCAAGGTGCTGCTGCAAGCAAAGTTACAGAGGTTTCCCAGAGTGTTGCTTTTCTCGAGAAAAGAGCGCTTTACAGCGCTTTCTGGCTGCTAGAGACATGCAGAAAGAGCAAGTGTGGCAGAATGTGTTCCAAAGCAGCTGGAGCTACCACGGGCTCCCCACAGGCTTATTTTCACTTGGAGAACACAGAAAACACACCAAGGTGCTGCTGCAAGCAAAGTTACAGAGGTTTCCCAGAGTGTTGCTTTTCTCGAGAAAAGAGCGCTTTACAGCGCTTTCTGGCTGCTAGAGACATGCAGAAAGAGCAAGTGTGGCAGAATGTGTTCCAAAGCAGCTGGAGCTACCACGGGCTCCCGACAGGCTTATTTTCACTTGGAGAACACAGAAAACACACCAAGGTGCTGCTGCAAGCAAAGTTACAGAGGTTTCCCAGAGTGTTGCTTTTCTCGAGAAAAGAGCGCTTTACAGCGCTTTCTGGCTGCTAGAGACATGCAGAAAGAGCAAGTGTGGCAGAATGTGTTCCAAAGCAGCTGGAGCTACCACGGGCTCCCGACAGGCTTATTTTCACTTGGAGAACACAGAAAACACACCAAGGTGCTGCTGCAAGCAAAGTTACAGAGGTTTCCCAGAGTGTTGCTTTTCTCGAGAAAAGAGCGCTTTACAGCGCTTTCTGGCTGCTAGAGACATGCAGAAAGAGCAAGTGTGGCAGAATGTGTTCCAAAGCAGCTGGAGCTACCACGGGCTCCCGACAGGCTTATTTTCACTTGGAGAACACAGAAAACACACCAAGGTGCTGCTGCAAGCAAAGTTACAGAGGTTTCCCAGAGTGTTGCTTTTCTCGAGAAAAGAGCGCTTTACAGCGCTTTCTGGCTGCTAGAGACATGCAGAAAGAGCAAGTGTGGCAGAATGTGTTCCAAAGCAGCTGGAGCTACCACGGGCTCCCCACAGGCTTATTTTCACTTGGAGAACACAGAAAACACACCAAGGTGCTGCTGCAAGCAAAGTTACAGAGGTTTCCCAGAGTGTTGCTTTTCTCGAGAAAAGAGCGCTTTACAGCGCTTTCTGGCTGCTAGAGACATGCAGAAAGAGCAAGTGTGGCAGAATGTGTTCCAAAGCAGCTGGAGCTACCACGGGCTCCCGACAGGCTTATTTTCACTTGGAGAACACAGAAAACACACCAAGGTGCTGCTGCAAGCAAAGTTACAGAGGTTTCCCAGAGTGTTGCTTTTCTCGAGAAAAGAGCGCTTTACAGCGCTTTCTGGCTGCTAGAGACATGCAGAAAGAGCAAGTGTGGCAGAATGTGTTCCAAAGCAGCTGGAGCTACCACGGGCTCCCCACAGGCTTATTTTCACTTGGAGAACACAGAAAACACACCAAGGTGCTGCTGCAAGCAAAGTTACAGAGGTTTCCCAGAGTGTTGCTTTTCTCGAGAAAAGAGCGCTTTACAGCGCTTTCTGGCTGCTAGAGACATGCAGAAAGAGCAAGTGTGGCAGAATGTGTTCCAAAGCAGCTGGAGCTACCACGGGCTCCCCACAGGCTTATTTTCACTTGGAGAACACAGAAAACACACCAAGGTGCTGCTGCAAGCAAAGTTACAGAGGTTTCCCAGAGTGTTGCTTTTCTCGAGAAAAGAGCGCTTTACAGCGCTTTCTGGCTGCTAGAGACATGCAGAAAGAGCAAGTGTGGCAGAATGTGTTCCAAAGCAGCTGGAGCTACCACGGGCTCCCCACAGGCTTATTTTCACTTGGAGAACACAGAAAACACACCAAGGTGCTGCTGCAAGCAAAGTTACAGAGGTTTCCCAGAGTGTTGCTTTTCTCGAGAAAAGAGCGCTTTACAGCGCTTTCTGGCTGCTAGAGACATGCAGAAAGAGCAAGTGTGGCAGAATGTGTTCCAAAGCAGCTGGAGCTACCACGGGCTCCCCACAGGCTTATTTTCACTTGGAGAACACAGAAAACACACCAAGGTGCTGCTGCAAGCAAAGTTACAGAGGTTTCCCAGAGTGTTGCTTTTCTCGAGAAAAGAGCGCTTTACAGCGCTTTCTGGCTGCTAGAGACATGCAGAAAGAGCAAGTGTGGCAGAATGTGTTCCAAAGCAGCTGGAGCTACCACGGGCTCCCCACAGGCTTATTTTCACTTGGAGAACACAGAAAACACACCAAGGTGCTGCTGCAAGCAAAGTTACAGAGGTTTCCCAGAGTGTTGCTTTTCTCGAGAAAAGAGCGCTTTACAGCGCTTTCTGGCTGCTAGAGACATGCAGAAAGAGCAAGTGTGGCAGAATGTGTTCCAAAGCAGCTGGAGCTACCACGGGCTCCCCACAGGCTTATTTTCACTTGGAGAACACAGAAAACACACCAAGGTGCTGCTGCAAGCAAAGTTACAGAGGTTTCCCAGAGTGTTGCTTTTCTCGAGAAAAGAGCGCTTTACAGCGCTTTCTGGCTGCTAGAGACATGCAGAAAGAGCAAGTGTGGCAGAATGTGTTCCAAAGCAGCTGGAGCTACCACGGGCTCCCCACAGGCTTATTTTCACTTGGAGAACACAGAAAACACACCAAGGTGCTGCTGCAAGCAAAGTTACAGAGGTTTCCCAGAGTGTTGCTTTTCTCGAGAAAAGAGCGCTTTACAGCGCTTTCTGGCTGCTAGAGACATGCAGAAAGAGCAAGTGTGGCAGAATGTGTTCCAAAGCAGCTGGAGCTACCACGGGCTCCCCACAGGCTTATTTTCACTTGGAGAACACAGAAAACACACCAAGGTGCTGCTGCAAGCAAAGTTACAGAGGTTTCCCAGAGTGTTGCTTTTCTCGAGAAAAGAGCGCTTTACAGCGCTTTCTGGCTGCTAGAGACATGCAGAAAGAGCAAGTGTGGCAGAATGTGTTCCAAAGCAGCTGGAGCTACCACGGGCTCCCCACAGGCTTATTTTCACTTGGAGAACACAGAAAACACACCAAGGTGCTGCTGCAAGCAAAGTTACAGAGGTTTCCCAGAGTGTTGCTTTTCTCGAGAAAAGAGCGCTTTACAGCGCTTTCTGGCTGCTAGAGACATGCAGAAAGAGCAAGTGTGGCAGAATGTGTTCCAAAGCAGCTGGAGCTACCACGGGCTCCCCACAGGCTTATTTTCACTTGGAGAACACAGAAAACACACCAAGGTGCTGCTGCAAGCAAAGTTACAGAGGTTTCCCAGAGTGTTGCTTTTCTCGAGAAAAGAGCGCTTTACAGCGCTTTCTGGCTGCTAGAGACATGCAGAAAGAGCAAGTGTGGCAGAATGTGTTCCAAAGCAGCTGGAGCTACCACGGGCTCCCCACAGGCTTATTTTCACTTGGAGAACACAGAAAACACACCAAGGTGCTGCTGCAAGCAAAGTTACAGAGGTTTCCCAGAGTGTTGCTTTTCTCGAGAAAAGAGCGCTTTACAGCGCTTTCTGGCTGCTAGAGACATGCAGAAAGAGCAAGTGTGGCAGAATGTGTTCCAAAGCAGCTGGAGCTACCACGGGCTCCCCACAGGCTTATTTTCACTTGGAGAACACAGAAAACACACCAAGGTGCTGCTGCAAGCAAAGTTACAGAGGTTTCCCAGAGTGTTGCTTTTCTCGAGAAAAGAGCGCTTTACAGCGCTTTCTGGCTGCTAGAGACATGCAGAAAGAGCAAGTGTGGCAGAATTGTTCCAAAGCAGCTGGAGCTACCACGGGCTCCCCACAGGCTTATTTTCACTTGGAGAACACAGAAAACACACCAAGGTGCTGCTGCAAGCAAAGTTACAGAGGTTTCCCAGAGTGTTGCTTTTCTCGAGAAAAGAGCGCTTTACAGCGCTTTCTGGCTGCTAGAGACATGCAGAAAGAGCAAGTGTGGCAGAATGTGTTCCAAAGCAGCTGGAGCTACCACGGGCTCCCCACAGGCTTATTTTCACTTGGAGAACACAGAAAACACACCAAGGTGCTGCTGCAAGCAAAGTTACAGAGGTTTCCCAGAGTGTTGCTTTTCTCGAGAAAAGAGCGCTTTACAGCGCTTTCTGGCTGCTAGAGACATGCAGAAAGAGCAAGTGTGGCAGAATGTGTTCCAAAGCAGCTGGAGCTACCACGGGCTCCCCACAGGCTTATTTTCACTTGGAGAACACAGAAAACACACCAAGGTGCTGCTGCAAGCAAAGTTACAGAGGTTTCCCAGAGTGTTGCTTTTCTCGAGAAAAGAGCGCTTTACAGCGCTTTCTGGCTGCTAGAGACATGCAGAAAGAGCAAGTGTGGCAGAATGTGTTCCAAAGCAGCTGGAGCTACCACGGGCTCCCGACAGGCTTATTTTCACTTGGAGAACACAGAAAACACACCAAGGTGCTGCTGCAAGCAAAGTTACAGAGGTTTCCCAGAGTGTTGCTTTTCTCGAGAAAAGAGCGCTTTACAGCGCTTTCTGGCTGCTAGAGACATGCAGAAAGAGCAAGTGTGGCAGAATGTGTTCCAAAGCAGCTGGAGCTACCACGGGCTCCCCACAGGCTTATTTTCACTTGGAGAACACAGAAAACACACCAAGGTGCTGCTGCAAGCAAAGTTACAGAGGTTTCCCAGAGTGTTGCTTTTCTCGAGAAAAGAGCGCTTTACAGCGCTTTCTGGCTGCTAGAGACATGCAGAAAGAGCAAGTGTGGCAGAATGTGTTCCAAAGCAGCTGGAGCTACCACGGGCTCCCCACAGGCTTATTTTCACTTGGAGAACACAGAAAACACACCAAGGTGCTGCTGCAAGCAAAGTTACAGAGGTTTCCCAGAGTGTTGCTTTTCTCGAGAAAAGAGCGCTTTACAGCGCTTTCTGGCTGCTAGAGACATGCAGAAAGAGCAAGTGTGGCAGAATGTGTTCCAAAGCAGCTGGAGCTACCACGGGCTCCCCACAGGCTTATTTTCACTTGGAGAACACAGAAAACACACCAAGGTGCTGCTGCAAGCAAAGTTACAGAGGTTTCCCAGAGTGTTGCTTTTCTCGAGAAAAGAGCGCTTTACAGCGCTTTCTGGCTGCTAGAGACATGCAGAAAGAGCAAGTGTGGCAGAATGTGTTCCAAAGCAGCTGGAGCTACCACGGGCTCCCCACAGGCTTATTTTCACTTGGAGAACACAGAAAACACACCAAGGTGCTGCTGCAAGCAAAGTTACAGAGGTTTCCCAGAGTGTTGCTTTTCTCGAGAAAAGAGCGCTTTACAGCGCTTTCTGGCTGCTAGAGACATGCAGAAAGAGCAAGTGTGGCAGAATGTGTTCCAAAGCAGCTGGAGCTACCACGGGCTCCCCACAGGCTTATTTTCACTTGGAGAACACAGAAAACACACCAAGGTGCTGCTGCAAGCAAAGTTACAGAGGTTTCCCAGAGTGTTGCTTTTCTCGAGAAAAGAGCGCTTTACAGCGCTTTCTGGCTGCTAGAGACATGCAGAAAGAGCAAGTGTGGCAGAATGTGTTCCAAAGCAGCTGGAGCTACCACGGGCTCCCGACAGGCTTATTTTCACTTGGAGAACACAGAAAACACACCAAGGTGCTGCTGCAAGCAAAGTTACAGAGGTTTCCCAGAGTGTTGCTTTTCTCGAGAAAAGAGCGCTTTACAGCGCTTTCTGGCTGCTAGAGACATGCAGAAAGAGCAAGTGTGGCAGAATGTGTTCCAAAGCAGCTGGAGCTACCACGGGCTCCCGACAGGCTTATTTTCACTTGGAGAACACAGAAAACACACCAAGGTGCTGCTGCAAGCAAAGTTACAGAGGTTTCCCAGAGTGTTGCTTTTCTCGAGAAAAGAGCGCTTTACAGCGCTTTCTGGCTGCTAGAGACATGCAGAAAGAGCAAGTGTGGCAGAATGTGTTCCAAAGCAGCTGGAGCTACCACGGGCTCCGGACAGGCTTATTTTCACTTGGAGAACACAGAAAACACACCAAGGTGCTGCTGCAAGCAAAGTTACAGAGGTTTCCCAGAGTGTTGCTTTTCTCGAGAAAAGAGCGCTTTACAGCGCTTTCTGGCTGCTAGAGACATGCAGAAAGAGCAAGTGTGGCAGAATGTGTTCCAAAGCAGCTGGAGCTACCACGGGCTCCCGACAGGCTTATTTTCACTTGGAGAACACAGAAAACACACCAAGGTGCTGCTGCAAGCAAAGTTACAGAGGTTTCCCAGAGTGTTGCTTTTCTCGAGAAAAGAGCGCTTTACAGCGCTTTCTGGCTGCTAGAGACATGCAGAAAGAGCAAGTGTGGCAGAATGTGTTCCAAAGCAGCTGGAGCTACCACGGGCTCCCCACAGGCTTATTTTCACTTGGAGAACACAGAAAACACACCAAGGTGCTGCTGCAAGCAAAGTTACAGAGGTTTCCCAGAGTGTTGCTTTTCTCGAGAAAAGAGCGCTTTACAGCGCTTTCTGGCTGCTAGAGACATGCAGAAAGAGCAAGTGTGGCAGAATGTGTTCCAAAGCAGCTGGAGCTACCACGGGCTCCCCACAGGCTTATTTTCACTTGGAGAACACAGAAAACACACCAAGGTGCTGCTGCAAGCAAAGTTACAGAGGTTTCCCAGAGTGTTGCTTTTCTCGAGAAAAGAGCGCTTTACAGCGCTTTCTGGCTGCTAGAGACATGCAGAAAGAGCAAGTGTGGCAGAATGTGTTCCAAAGCAGCTGGAGCTACCACGGGCTCCCGACAGGCTTATTTTCACTTGGAGAACACAGAAAACACACCAAGGTGCTGCTGCAAGCAAAGTTACAGAGGTTTCCCAGAGTGTTGCTTTTCTCGAGAAAAGAGCGCTTTACAGCGCTTTCTGGCTGCTAGAGACATGCAGAAAGAGCAAGTGTGGCAGAATGTGTTCCAAAGCAGCTGGAGCTACCACGGGCTCCCCACAGGCTTATTTTCACTTGGAGAACACAGAAAACACACCAAGGTGCTGCTGCAAGCAAAGTTACAGAGGTTTCCCAGAGTGTTGCTTTTCTCGAGAAAAGAGCGCTTTACAGCGCTTTCTGGCTGCTAGAGACATGCAGAAAGAGCAAGTGTGGCAGAATGTGTTCCAAAGCAGCTGGAGCTACCACGGGCTCCCGACAGGCTTATTTTCACTTGGAGAACACAGAAAACACACCAAGGTGCTGCTGCAAGCAAAGTTACAGAGGTTTCCCAGAGTGTTGCTTTTCTCGAGAAAAGAGCGCTTTACAGCGCTTTCTGGCTGCTAGAGACATGCAGAAAGAGCAAGTGTGGCAGAATGTGTTCCAAAGCAGCTGGAGCTACCACGGGCTCCCGACAGGCTTATTTTCACTTGGAGAACACAGAAAACACACCAAGGTGCTGCTGCAAGCAAAGTTACAGAGGTTTCCCAGAGTGTTGCTTTTCTCGAGAAAAGAGCGCTTTACAGCGCTTTCTGGCTGCTAGAGACATGCAGAAAGAGCAAGTGTGGCAGAATGTGTTCCAAAGCAGCTGGAGCTACCACGGGCTCCGGACAGGCTTATTTTCACTTGGAGAACACAGAAAACACACCAAGGTGCTGCTGCAAGCAAAGTTACAGAGGTTTCCCAGAGTGTTGCTTTTCTCGAGAAAAGAGCGCTTTACAGCGCTTTCTGGCTGCTAGAGACATGCAGAAAGAGCAAGTGTGGCAGAATGTGTTCCAAAGCAGCTGGAGCTACCACGGGCTCCCGACAGGCTTATTTTCACTTGGAGAACACAGAAAACACACCAAGGTGCTGCTGCAAGCAAAGTTACAGAGGTTTCCCAGAGTGTTGCTTTTCTCGAGAAAAGAGCGCTTTACAGCGCTTTCTGGCTGCTAGAGACATGCAGAAAGAGCAAGTGTGGCAGAATGTGTTCCAAAGCAGCTGGAGCTACCACGGGCTCCGGACAGGCTTATTTTCACTTGGAGAACACAGAAAACACACCAAGGTGCTGCTGCAAGCAAAGTTACAGAGGTTTCCCAGAGTGTTGCTTTTCTCGAGAAAAGAGCGCTTTACAGCGCTTTCTGGCTGCTAGAGACATGCAGAAAGAGCAAGTGTGGCAGAATGTGTTCCAAAGCAGCTGGAGCTACCACGGGCTCCCCACAGGCTTATTTTCACTTGGAGAACACAGAAAACACACCAAGGTGCTGCTGCAAGCAAAGTTACAGAGGTTTCCCAGAGTGTTGCTTTTCTCGAGAAAAGAGCGCTTTACAGCGCTTTCTGGCTGCTAGAGACATGCAGAAAGAGCAAGTGTGGCAGAATGTGTTCCAAAGCAGCTGGAGCTACCACGGGCTCCCGACAGGCTTATTTTCACTTGGAGAACACAGAAAACACACCAAGGTGCTGCTGCAAGCAAAGTTACAGAGGTTTCCCAGAGTGTTGCTTTTCTCGAGAAAAGAGCGCTTTACAGCGCTTTCTGGCTGCTAGAGACATGCAGAAAGAGCAAGTGTGGCAGAATGTGTTCCAAAGCAGCTGGAGCTACCACGGGCTCCCCACAGGCTTATTTTCACTTGGAGAACACAGAAAACACACCAAGGTGCTGCTGCAAGCAAAGTTACAGAGGTTTCCCAGAGTGTTGCTTTTCTCGAGAAAAGAGCGCTTTACAGCGCTTTCTGGCTGCTAGAGACATGCAGAAAGAGCAAGTGTGGCAGAATGTGTTCCAAAGCAGCTGGAGCTACCACGGGCTCCCACAGGCTTATTTTCACTTGGAGAACACAGAAAACACACCAAGGTGCTGCTGCAAGCAAAGTTACAGAGGTTTCCCAGAGTGTTGCTTTTCTCGAGAAAAGAGCGCTTTACAGCGCTTTCTGGCTGCTAGAGACATGCAGAAAGAGCAAGTGTGGCAGAATGTGTTCCAAAGCAGCTGGAGCTACCACGGGCTCCCGACAGGCTTATTTTCACTTGGAGAACACAGAAAACACACCAAGGTGCTGCTGCAAGCAAAGTTACAGAGGTTTCCCAGAGTGTTGCTTTTCTCGAGAAAAGAGCGCTTTACAGCGCTTTCTGGCTGCTAGAGACATGCAGAAAGAGCAAGTGTGGCAGAATGTGTTCCAAAGCAGCTGGAGCTACCACGGGCTCCCGACAGGCTTATTTTCACTTGGAGAACACAGAAAACACACCAAGGTGCTGCTGCAAGCAAAGTTACAGAGGTTTCCCAGAGTGTTGCTTTTCTCGAGAAAAGAGCGCTTTACAGCGCTTTCTGGCTGCTAGAGACATGCAGAAAGAGCAAGTGTGGCAGAATGTGTTCCAAAGCAGCTGGAGCTACCACGGGCTCCGGACAGGCTTATTTTCACTTGGAGAACACAGAAAACACACCAAGGTGCTGCTGCAAGCAAAGTTACAGAGGTTTCCCAGAGTGTTGCTTTTCTCGAGAAAAGAGCGCTTTACAGCGCTTTCTGGCTGCTAGAGACATGCAGAAAGAGCAAGTGTGGCAGAATGTGTTCCAAAGCAGCTGGAGCTACCACGGGCTCCCCACAGGCTTATTTTCACTTGGAGAACACAGAAAACACACCAAGGTGCTGCTGCAAGCAAAGTTACAGAGGTTTCCCAGAGTGTTGCTTTTCTCGAGAAAAGAGCGCTTTACAGCGCTTTCTGGCTGCTAGAGACATGCAGAAAGAGCAAGTGTGGCAGAATGTGTTCCAAAGCAGCTGGAGCTACCACGGGCTCCCGACAGGCTTATTTTCACTTGGAGAACACAGAAAACACACCAAGGTGCTGCTGCAAGCAAAGTTACAGAGGTTTCCCAGAGTGTTGCTTTTCTCGAGAAAAGAGCGCTTTACAGCGCTTTCTGGCTGCTAGAGACATGCAGAAAGAGCAAGTGTGGCAGAATGTGTTCCAAAGCAGCTGGAGCTACCACGGGCTCCCCACAGGCTTATTTTCACTTGGAGAACACAGAAAACACACCAAGGTGCTGCTGCAAGCAAAGTTACAGAGGTTTCCCAGAGTGTTGCTTTTCTCGAGAAAAGAGCGCTTTACAGCGCTTTCTGGCTGCTAGAGACATGCAGAAAGAGCAAGTGTGGCAGAATGTGTTCCAAAGCAGCTGGAGCTACCACGGGCTCCCCACAGGCTTATTTTCACTTGGAGAACACAGAAAACACACCAAGGTGCTGCTGCAAGCAAAGTTACAGAGGTTTCCCAGAGTGTTGCTTTTCTCGAGAAAAGAGCGCTTTACAGCGCTTTCTGGCTGCTAGAGACATGCAGAAAGAGCAAGTGTGGCAGAATGTGTTCCAAAGCAGCTGGAGCTACCACGGGCTCCGACAGGCTTATTTTCACTTGGAGAACACAGAAAACACACCAAGGTGCTGCTGCAAGCAAAGTTACAGAGGTTTCCCAGAGTGTTGCTTTTCTCGAGAAAAGAGCGCTTTACAGCGCTTTCTGGCTGCTAGAGACATGCAGAAAGAGCAAGTGTGGCAGAATGTGTTCCAAAGCAGCTGGAGCTACCACGGGCTCCGGACAGGCTTATTTTCACTTGGAGAACACAGAAAACACACCAAGGTGCTGCTGCAAGCAAAGTTACAGAGGTTTCCCCAGAGTGTTGCTTTTCTCGAGAAAAGAGCGCTTTACAGCGCTTTCTGGCTGCTAGAGACATGCAGAAAGAGCAAGTGTGGCAGAAATGTGTTCCAAAGCAGCTGGAGCTACCACGGGCTCCGGACAGGCTTATTTTCACTTGGAGAACACAGAAAACACACCAAGGTGCTGCTGCAAGCAAAGTTACAGAGGTTTCCCTGAGTGTTGCTTTTCTCGAGAAAAGAGCGCTTTACAGCGCTTTCTGGCTGCTAGAGACATGCAGAAAGAGCAAGTGTGGCAGAATGTGTTCCAAAGCAGCTGGAGCTACCACGGGCTCCGGACAGGCTTATTTTCACTTGGAGAACACAGAAAACACACCAAGGTGCTGCTGCAAGCAAAGTTACAGAGGTTTCCCAGAGTGTTGCTTTTCTCGAGAAAAGAGCGCTTTACAGTGCTTTCTGGCTGCTAGAGACATGCAGAAAGAGCAAGTGTGGCAGAATGTGTTCCAAAGCAGCTGGAGCTACCACGGGCTCCCCACAGGCTTATTTTCACTTGGAGAACACAGAAAACACACCAAGGTGCTGCTGCAAGCAAAGTTACAGAGGTTTCCCAGAGTGTTGCTTTTCTCGAGAAAAGAGCGCTTTACAGCGCTTTCTGGCTGCTAGAGACATGCAGAAAGAGCAAGTGTGGCAGAATGTGTTCCAAAGCAGCTGGAGCTACCACGGGCTCCCACAGGCTTATTTTCACTTGGAGAACACAGAAAACACACCAAGGTGCTGCTGCAAGCAAAGTTACAGAGGTTTCCCAGAGTGTTGCTTTTCTCGAGAAAAGAGCGCTTTACAGCGCTTTCTGGCTGCTAGAGACATGCAGAAAGAGCAAGTGTGGCAGAATGTGTTCCAAAGCAGCTGGAGCTACCACGGGCTCCGCACAGGCTTATTTTCACTTGGAGAACACAGAAAACACACCAAGGTGCTGCTGCAAGCAAAGTTACAGAGGTTTCCCAGAGTGTTGCTTTTCTCGAGAAAAGAGCGCTTTACAGCGCTTTCTGGCTGCTAGAGACATGCAGAAAGAGCAAGTGTGGCAGAATGTGTTCCAAAGCAGCTGGAGCTACCACGGGCTCCCGACAGGCTTATTTTCACTTGGAGAACACAGAAAACACACCAAGGTGCTGCTGCAAGCAAAGTTACAGAGGTTTCCCAGAGTGTTGCTTTTCTCGAGAAAAGAGCGCTTTACAGCGCTTTCTGGCTGCTAGAGACATGCAGAAAGAGCAAGTGTGGCAGAATGTGTTCCAAAGCAGCTGGAGCTACCACGGGCTCCCGGACAGGCTTATTTTCACTTGGAGAACACAGAAAACACACCAAGGTGCTGCTGCAAGCAAAGTTACAGAGGTTTCCCAGAGTGTTGCTTTTCTCGAGAAAAGAGCGCTTTACAGCGCTTTCTGGCTGCTAGAGACATGCAGAAAGAGCAAGTGTGGCAGAATGTGTTCCAAAGCAGCTGGAGCTACCACGGGCTCCGGACAGGCTTATTTTCACTTGGAGAACACAGAAAACACACCAAGGTGCTGCTGCAAGCAAAGTTACAGAGGTTTCCCAGAGTGTTGCTTTTCTCGAGAAAAGAGCGCTTTACAGCGCTTTCTGGCTGCTAGAGACATGCAGAAAGAGCAAGTGTGGCAGAATGTGTTCCAAAGCAGCTGGAGCTACCACGGGCTCCGGACAGGCTTCATTTTCACTTGGAGAACACAGAAAACACACCAAGGTGCTGCTGCAAGCAAAGTTACAGAGGTTTCCCAGAGTGTTGCTTTTCTCGAGAAAAGAGCGCTTTACAGCGCTTTCTGGCTGCTAGAGACATGCAGAAAGAGCAAGTGTGGCAGAATGTGTTCCAAAGCAGCTGGAGCTACCACGGGCTCCGGACAGGCTTATTTTCACTTGGAGAACACAGAAAACACACCAAGGTGCTGCTGCAAGCAAAGTTACAGAGGTTTCCCAGAGTGTTGCTTTTCTCGAGAAAAGAGCGCTTTACAGCGCTTTCTGGCTGCTAGAGACATGCAGAAAGAGCAAGTGTGGCAGAATGTGTTCCAAAGCAGCTGGAGCTACCACGGGCTCCGGACAGGCTTATTTTCACTTGGAGAACACAGAAAACACACCAAGGTGCTGCTGCAAGCAAAGTTACAGAGGTTTCCCAGAGTGTTGCTTTTCTCGAGAAAAGAGCGCTTTACAGCGCTTTCTGGCTGCTAGAGACATGCAGAAAGAGCAAGTGTGGCAGAATGTGTTCCAAAGCAGCTGGAGCTACCACGGGCTCCGGACAGGCTTATTTTCACTTGGAGAACACAGAAAACACACCAAGGTGCTGCTGCAAGCAAAGTTACAGAGGTTTCCCAGAGTGTTGCTTTTCTCGAGAAAAGAGCGCTTTACAGCGCTTTCTGGCTGCTAGAGACATGCAGAAAGAGCAAGTGTGGCAGAATGTGTTCCAAAGCAGCTGGAGCTACCACGGGCTCCGGACAGGCTTATTTTCACTTGGAGAACACAGAAAACACACCAAGGTGCTGCTGCAAGCAAAGTTACAGAGGTTTCCCAGAGTGTTGCTTTTCTCGAGAAAAGAGCGCTTTACAGCGCTTTCTGGCTGCTAGAGACATGCAGAAAGAGCAAGTGTGGCAGAATGTGTTCCAAAGCAGCTGGAGCTACCACGGGCTCCGGACAGGCTTATTTTCACTTGGAGAACACAGAAAACACACCAAGGTGCTGCTGCAAGCAAAGTTACAGAGGTTTCCCAGAGTGTTGCTTTTCTCGAGAAAAGAGCGCTTTACAGCGCTTTCTGGCTGCTAGAGACATGCAGAAAGAGCAAGTGTGGCAGAATGTGTTCCAAAGCAGCTGGAGCTACCACGGGCTCCGGACAGGCTTATTTTCACTTGGAGAACACAGAAAACACACCAAGGTGCTGCTGCAAGCAAAGTTACAGAGGTTTCCCAGAGTGTTGCTTTTCTCGAGAAAAGAGCGCTTTACAGCGCTTTCTGGCTGCTAGAGACATGCAGAAAGAGCAAGTGTGGCAGAATGTGTTCCAAAGCAGCTGGAGCTACCACGGGCTCCGGACAGGCTTATTTTCACTTGGAGAACACAGAAAACACACCAAGGTGCTGCTGCAAGCAAAGTTACAGAGGTTTCCCAGAGTGTTGCTTTTCTCGAGAAAAGAGCGCTTTACAGCGCTTTCTGGCTGCTAGAGACATGCAGAAAGAGCAAGTGTGGCAGAATGTGTTCCAAAGCAGCTGGAGCTACCACGGGCTCCCCACAGGCTTCTTTTCACTTGGAGAACACAGAAAACACACCAAGGTGCTGCTGCAAGCAAAGTTACAGAGGTTTCCCAGAGTGTTGCTTTTCTCGAGAAAAGAGCGCTTTACAGCGCTTTCTGGCTGCTAGAGACATGCAGAAAGAGCAAGTGTGGCAGAATGTGTTCCAAAGCAGCTGGAGCTACCACGGGCTCCCCACAGGCTTCTTTTCACTTGGAGAACACAGAAAACACACCAAGGTGCTGCTGCAAGCAAAGTTACAGAGGTTTCCCAGAGTGTTGCTTTTCTCGAGAAAAGAGCGCTTTACAGCGCTTTCTGGCTGCTAGAGACATGCAGAAAGAGCAAGTGTGGCAGAATGTGTTCCAAAGCAGCTGGAGCTACCACGGGCTCCGGACAGGCTTCTTTTCACTTGGAGAACACAGAAAACACACCAAGGTGCTGCTGCAAGCAAAGTTACAGAGGTTTCCCAGAGTGTTGCTTTTCTCGAGAAAAGAGCGCTTTACAGCGCTTTCTGGCTGCTAGAGACATGCAGAAAGAGCAAGTGTGGCAGAATGTGTTCCAAAGCAGCTGGAGCTACCACGGGCTCCCCACAGGCTTATTTTCACTTGGAGAACACAGAAAACACACCAAGGTGCTGCTGCAAGCAAAGTTACAGAGGTTTCCCAGAGTGTTGCTTTTCTCGAGAAAAGAGCGCTTTACAGCGCTTTCTGGCTGCTAGAGACATGCAGAAAGAGCAAGTGTGGCAGAATGTGTTCCAAAGCAGCTGGAGCTACCACGGGCTCCGGACAGGCTTCTTTTCACTTGGAGAACACAGAAAACACACCAAGGTGCTGCTGCAAGCAAAGTTACAGAGGTTTCCCAGAGTGTTGCTTTTCTCGAGAAAAGAGCGCTTTACAGCGCTTTCTGGCTGCTAGAGACATGCAGAAAGAGCAAGTGTGGCAGAATGTGTTCCAAAGCAGCTGGAGCTACCACGGGCTCCCCACAGGCTTATTTTCACTTGGAGAACACAGAAAACACACCAAGGTGCTGCTGCAAGCAAAGTTACAGAGGTTTCCCAGAGTGTTGCTTTTCTCGAGAAAAGAGCGCTTTACAGCGCTTTCTGGCTGCTAGAGACATGCAGAAAGAGCAAGTGTGGCAGAATGTGTTCCAAAGCAGCTGGAGCTACCACGGGCTCCCCACAGGCTTATTTTCACTTGGAGAACACAGAAAACACACCAAGGTGCTGCTGCAAGCAAAGTTACAGAGGTTTCCCAGAGTGTTGCTTTTCTCGAGAAAAGAGCGCTTTACAGCGCTTTCTGGCTGCTAGAGACATGCAGAAAGAGCAAGTGTGGCAGAATGTGTTCCAAAGCAGCTGGAGCTACCACGGGCTCCCGACAGGCTTATTTTCACTTGGAGAACACAGAAAACACACCAAGGTGCTGCTGCAAGCAAAGTTACAGAGGTTTCCCAGAGTGTTGCTTTTCTCGAGAAAAGAGCGCTTTACAGCGCTTTCTGGCTGCTAGAGACATGCAGAAAGAGCAAGTGTGGCAGAATGTGTTCCAAAGCAGCTGGAGCTACCACGGGCTCCGGACAGGCTTATTTTCACTTGGAGAACACAGAAAACACACCAAGGTGCTGCTGCAAGCAAAGTTACAGAGGTTTCCCAGAGTGTTGCTTTTCTCGAGAAAAGAGCGCTTTACAGCGCTTTCTGGCTGCTAGAGACATGCAGAAAGAGCAAGTGTGGCAGAATGTGTTCCAAAGCAGCTGGAGCTACCACGGGCTCCCCACAGGCTTATTTTCACTTGGAGAACACAGAAAACACACCAAGGTGCTGCTGCAAGCAAAGTTACAGAGGTTTCCCAGAGTGTTGCTTTTCTCGAGAAAAGAGCGCTTTACAGCGCTTTCTGGCTGCTAGAGACATGCAGAAAGAGCAAGTGTGGCAGAATGTGTTCCAAAGCAGCTGGAGCTACCACGGGCTCCGGACAGGCTTATTTTCACTTGGAGAACACAGAAAACACACCAAGGTGCTGCTGCAAGCAAAGTTACAGAGGTTTCCCAGAGTGTTGCTTTTCTCGAGAAAAGAGCGCTTTACAGCGCTTTCTGGCTGCTAGAGACATGCAGAAAGAGCAAGTGTGGCAGAATGTGTTCCAAAGCAGCTGGAGCTACCACGGGCTCCCGACAGGCTTATTTTCACTTGGAGAACACAGAAAACACACCAAGGTGCTGCTGCAAGCAAAGTTACAGAGGTTTCCCAGAGTGTTGCTTTTCTCGAGAAAAGAGCGCTTTACAGCGCTTTCTGGCTGCTAGAGACATGCAGAAAGAGCAAGTGTGGCAGAATGTGTTCCAAAGCAGCTGGAGCTACCACGGGCTCCCGACAGGCTTATTTTCACTTGGAGAACACAGAAAACACACCAAGGTGCTGCTGCAAGCAAAGTTACAGAGGTTTCCCAGAGTGTTGCTTTTCTCGAGAAAAGAGCGCTTTACAGCGCTTTCTGGCTGCTAGAGACATGCAGAAAGAGCAAGTGTGGCAGAATGTGTTCCAAAGCAGCTGGAGCTACCACGGGCTCCGGACAGGCTTATTTTCACTTGGAGAACACAGAAAACACACCAAGGTGCTGCTGCAAGCAAAGTTACAGAGGTTTCCCAGAGTGTTGCTTTTCTCGAGAAAAGAGCGCTTTACAGCGCTTTCTGGCTGCTAGAGACATGCAGAAAGAGCAAGTGTGGCAGAATGTGTTCCAAAGCAGCTGGAGCTACCACGGGCTCCGGACAGGCTTATTTTCACTTGGAGAACACAGAAAACACACCAAGGTGCTGCTGCAAGCAAAGTTACAGAGGTTTCCCAGAGTGTTGCTTTTCTCGAGAAAAGAGCGCTTTACAGCGCTTTCTGGCTGCTAGAGACATGCAGAAAGAGCAAGTGTGGCAGAATGTGTTCCAAAGCAGCTGGAGCTACCACGGGCTCCGGACAGGCTTATTTTCACTTGGAGAACACAGAAAACACACCAAGGTGCTGCTGCAAGCAAAGTTACAGAGGTTTCCCAGAGTGTTGCTTTTCTCGAGAAAAGAGCGCTTTACAGCGCTTTCTGGCTGCTAGAGACATGCAGAAAGAGCAAGTGTGGCAGAATGTGTTCCAAAGCAGCTGGAGCTACCACGGGCTCCGGACAGGCTTATTTTCACTTGGAGAACACAGAAAACACACCAAGGTGCTGCTGCAAGCAAAGTTACAGAGGTTTCCCAGAGTGTTGCTTTTCTCGAGAAAAGAGCGCTTTACAGCGCTTTCTGGCTGCTAGAGACATGCAGAAAGAGCAAGTGTGGCAGAATGTGTTCCAAAGCAGCTGGAGCTACCACGGGCTCCGCACAGGCTTATTTTCACTTGGAGAACACAGAAAACACACCAAGGTGCTGCTGCAAGCAAAGTTACAGAGGTTTCCCAGAGTGTTGCTTTTCTCGAGAAAAGAGCGCTTTACAGCGCTTTCTGGCTGCTAGAGACATGCAGAAAGAGCAAGTGTGGCAGAATGTGTTCCAAAGCAGCTGGAGCTACCACGGGCTCCGGACAGGCTTATTTTCACTTGGAGAACACAGAAAACACACCAAGGTGCTGCTGCAAGCAAAGTTACAGAGGTTTCCCAGAGTGTTGCTTTTCTCGAGAAAAGAGCGCTTTACAGCGCTTTCTGGCTGCTAGAGACATGCAGAAAGAGCAAGTGTGGCAGAATGTGTTCCAAAGCAGCTGGAGCTACCACGGGCTCCGGACAGGCTTATTTTCACTTGGAGAACACAGAAAACACACCAAGGTGCTGCTGCAAGCAAAGTTACAGAGGTTTCCCAGAGTGTTGCTTTTCTCGAGAAAAGAGCGCTTTACAGCGCTTTCTGGCTGCTAGAGACATGCAGAAAGAGCAAGTGTGGCAGAATGTGTTCCAAAGCAGCTGGAGCTACCACGGGCTCCGGACAGGCTTATTTTCACTTGGAGAACACAGAAAACACACCAAGGTGCTGCTGCAAGCAAAGTTACAGAGGTTTCCCAGAGTGTTGCTTTTCTCGAGAAAAGAGCGCTTTACAGCGCTTTCTGGCTGCTAGAGACATGCAGAAAGAGCAAGTGTGGCAGAATGTGTTCCAAAGCAGCTGGAGCTACCACGGGCTCCCCACAGGCTTAATTTTCACTTGGAGAACACAGAAAACACACCAAGGTGCTGCTGCAAGCAAAGTTACAGAGGTTTCCCAGAGTGTTGCTTTTCTCGAGAAAAGAGCGCTTTACAGCGCTTTCTGGCTGCTAGAGACATGCAGAAAGAGCAAGTGTGGCAGAATGTGTTCCAAAGCAGCTGGAGCTACCACGGGCTCCGGACAGGCTTATTTTCACTTGGAGAACACAGAAAACACACCAAGGTGCTGCTGCAAGCAAAGTTACAGAGGTTTCCCAGAGTGTTGCTTTTCTCGAGAAAAGAGCGCTTTACAGCGCTTTCTGGCTGCTAGAACATGCAGAAAGAGCAAGTGTGGCAGAATGTGTTCCAAAGCAGCTGGAGCTACCACGGGCTCCGGACAGGCTTATTTTCACTTGGAGAACACAGAAAACACACCAAGGTGCTGCTGCAAGCAAAGTTACAGAGGTTTCCCAGAGTGTTGCTTTTCTCGAGAAAAGAGCGCTTTACAGCGCTTTCTGGCTGCTAGAGACATGCAGAAAGAGCAAGTGTGGCAGAATGTGTTCCAAAGCAGCTGGAGCTACCACGGGCTCCGGACAGGCTTATTTTCACTTGGAGAACACAGAAAACACACCAAGGTGCTGCTGCAAGCAAAGTTACAGAGGTTTCCCAGAGTGTTGCTTTTCTCGAGAAAAGAGCGCTTTACAGCGCTTTCTGGCTGCTAGAGACATGCAGAAAGAGCAAGTGTGGCAGAATGTGTTCCAAAGCAGCTGGAGCTACCACGGGCTCCGGACAGGCTTATTTTCACTTGGAGAACACAGAAAACACACCAAGGTGCTGCTGCAAGCAAAGTTACAGAGGTTTCCCAGAGTGTTGCTTTTCTCGAGAAAAGAGCGCTTTACAGCGCTTTCTGGCTGCTAGAGACATGCAGAAAGAGCAAGTGTGGCAGAATGTGTTCCAAAGCAGCTGGAGCTACCACGGGCTCCGGACAGGCTTATTTTCACTTGGAGAACACAGAAAACACACCAAGGTGCTGCTGCAAGCAAAGTTACAGAGGTTTCCCAGAGTGTTGCTTTTCTCGAGAAAAGAGCGCTTTACAGCGCTTTCTGGCTGCTAGAGACATGCAGAAAGAGCAAGTGTGGCAGAATGTGTTCCAAAGCAGCTGGAGCTACCACGGGCTCCGGACAGGCTTATTTTCACTTGGAGAACACAGAAAACACACCAAGGTGCTGCTGCAAGCAAAGTTACAGAGGTTTCCCAGAGTGTTGCTTTTCTCGAGAAAAGAGCGCTTTACAGCGCTTTCTGGCTGCTAGAGACATGCAGAAAGAGCAAGTGTGGCAGAATGTGTTCCAAAGCAGCTGGAGCTACCACGGGCTCCGGACAGGCTTATTTTCACTTGGAGAACACAGAAAACACACCAAGGTGCTGCTGCAAGCAAAGTTACAGAGGTTTCCCAGAGTGTTGCTTTTCTCGAGAAAAGAGCGCTTTACAGCGCTTTCTGGCTGCTAGAGACATGCAGAAAGAGCAAGTGTGGCAGAATGTGTTCCAAAGCAGCTGGAGCTACCACGGGCTCCGGACAGGCTTATTTTCACTTGGAGAACACAGAAAACACACCAAGGTGCTGCTGCAAGCAAAGTTACAGAGGTTTCCCAGAGTGTTGCTTTTCTCGAGAAAAGAGCGCTTTACAGCGCTTTCTGGCTGCTAGAGACATGCAGAAAGAGCAAGTGTGGCAGAATGTGTTCCAAAGCAGCTGGAGCTACCACGGGCTCCGGACAGGCTTATTTTCACTTGGAGAACACAGAAAACACACCAAGGTGCTGCTGCAAGCAAAGTTACAGAGGTTTCCCAGAGTGTTGCTTTTCTCGAGAAAAGAGCGCTTTACAGCGCTTTCTGGCTGCTAGAGACATGCAGAAAGAGCAAGTGTGGCAGAATGTGTTCCAAAGCAGCTGGAGCTACCACGGGCTCCGGACAGGCTTATTTTCACTTGGAGAACACAGAAAACACACCAAGGTGCTGCTGCAAGCAAAGTTACAGAGGTTTCCCAGAGTGTTGCTTTTCTCGAGAAAAGAGCGCTTTACAGCGCTTTCTGGCTGCTAGAGACATGCAGAAAGAGCAAGTGTGGCAGAATGTGTTCCAAAGCAGCTGGAGCTACCACGGGCTCCGGACAGGCTTATTTTCACTTGGAGAACACAGAAAACACACCAAGGTGCTGCTGCAAGCAAAGTTACAGAGGTTTCCCAGAGTGTTGCTTTTCTCGAGAAAAGAGCGCTTTACAGCGCTTTCTGGCTGCTAGAGACATGCAGAAAGAGCAAGTGTGGCAGAATGTGTTCCAAAGCAGCTGGAGCTACCACGGCTCCGGACAGGCCTTATTTTCACTTGGAGAACACAGAAAATACACCAAGGTGCTGCTGCAAGCAAAGTTACAGAGGTTTCCCAGAGTGTTGCTTTTCTCGAGAAAAGAGCACTTTACAGCGCTTTCTGGCTGCTAGAGACATGCAGAAAGAGCAAGTGTGGCAGAATGTGTTCCAAAGCAGCTGGAGCTACCACGGGCTCCGGACAGGCTTATTTTCACTTGGAGAACACAGAAAACACACCAAGGTGCTGCTGCAAGCAAAGTTACAGAGGTTTCCCAGAGTGTTGCTTTTCTCGAGAAAAGAGCGCTTTACAGCGCTTTCTGGCTGCTAGAGACATGCAGAAAGAGCAAGTGTGGCAGAATGTGTTCCAAAGCAGCTGGAGCTACCACGGGCTCCGGACAGGCTTATTTTCACTTGGAGAACACAGAAAACACACCAAGGTGCTGCTGCAAGCAAAGTTACAGAGGTTTCCCAGAGTGTTGCTTTTCTCGAGAAAAGAGCGCTTTACAGCGCTTTCTGGCTGCTAGAGACATGCAGAAAGAGCAAGTGTGGCAGAATGTGTTCCAAAGCAGCTGGAGCTACCACGGGCTCCGGACAGGCTTATTTTCACTTGGAGAACACAGAAAACACACCAAGGTGCTGCTGCAAGCAAAGTTACAGAGGTTTCCCAGAGTGTTGCTTTTCTCGAGAAAAGAGCACTTTACAGCGCTTTCTGGCTGCTAGAGACATGCAGAAAGAGCAAGTGTGGCAGAATGTGTTCCAAAGCAGCTGGAGCTACCACGGGCTCCGGACAGGCTTATTTTCACTTGGAGAACACAGAAAACACACCAAGGTGCTGCTGCAAGCAAAGTTACAGAAGTCCCCCTGAGTGTTGCTTTTCTCGAGAAAAGAGCACTTTACAGTGCTTTCTGGCTGCTAGAGACATGCAGAAAGAGCAAGTGTGGCAGAATGTGTTCCAAAGCAGCTGGAGCTACCACGGGCTCCGGACAGGCTTATTTTCACTTGGAGAACACAGAAAACACACCAAGGTGCAGCTGCAAGCAAAGTTACAGAGGTTTCCCAGTGTGTTGCTTTTCTCGGGCAAAAGAGCGCTTTACAGCGCTTTCTGGCTGCTAGAGACATGCAGAAAGAGCAAGTGTGGCAGAATGTGTTCCAAAGCAGCTGGAGCTACCACGGGCTCCGGACAGGCTTATTTTCACTTGGAGAACACAGAAAACACACCAAGGTGCTGCTGCAAGCAAAGTTACAGAGGTTTCCCAGAGTGTTGCTTTTCTCGAGAAAAGAGCGCTTTACAGCGCTTTCTGGCTGCTAGAGACATGCAGAAAGAGCAAGTGTGGCAGAATGTGTTCCAAAGCAGCTGGAGCTACCACGGGCTCCGGACAGGCTTATTTTCACTTGGAGAACACAGAAAACACACCAAGGTGCTGCTGCAAGCAAAGTTACAGAGGTTTCCCAGAGTGTTGCTTTTCTCGAGAAAAGAGCGCTTTACAGCGCTTTCTGGCTGCTAGAGACATGCAGAAAGAGCAAGTGTGGCAGAATGTGTTCCAAAGCAGCTGGAGCTACCACGGGCTCCGGACAGGCTTATTTTCACTTGGAGAACACAGAAAACACACCAAGGTGCTGCTGCAAGCAAAGTTACAGAGGTTTCCCAGAGTGTTGCTTTTCTCGAGAAAAGAGCGCTTTACAGCGCTTTCTGGCTGCTAGAGACATGCAGAAAGAGCAAGTGTGGCAGAATGTGTTCCAAAGCAGCTGGAGCTACCACGGGCTCCGGACAGGCTTATTTTCACTTGGAGAACACAGAAAACACACCAAGGTGCTGCTGCAAGCAAAGTTACAGAAGTCCCCTGAGTGTTGCTTTTCTCGAGAAAAGAGCGCTTTACAGTGCTTTCTGGCTGCTAGAGACATGCAGAAAGAGCAAGTGTGGCAGAATGTGTTCCAAAGCAGCTGGAGCTACCACGGGCTCCGGACAGGCTTATTTTCACTTGGAGAACACAGAAAACACACCAAGGTGCTGCTGCAAGCAAAGTTACAGAGGTTTCCCAGAGTGTTGCTTTTCTCGAGAAAAGAGCGCTTTACAGCGCTTTCTGGCTGCTAGAGACATGCAGAAAGAGCAAGTGTGGCAGAATGTGTTCCAAAGCAGCTGGAGCTACCACGGGCTCCGGACAGGCTTATTTTCACTTGGAGAACACAGAAAACACACCAAGGTGCTGCTGCAAGCAAAGTTACAGAGGTTTCCCAGAGTGTTGCTTTTCTCGAGAAAAGAGCGCTTTACAGCGCTTTGTGGCTGCTAGAGACATGCAGAAAGAGCAAGTGTGGCAGAATGTGTTCCAAAGCAGCTGGAGCTACCACGGGCTCCGGACAGGCTTATTTTCACTTGGAGAACACAGAAAACACATCAAGGTGCTGCTGCAAGCAAAGTTACAGAGGTTTCCCAGAGTGTTGCTTTTCTCGAGAAAAGAGCACTTTACAGCGCTTTCTGGCTGCTAGAGACATGCAGAAAGAGCAAGTGTGGCAGAATGTGTTCCAAAGCAGCTGGAGCTACCACGGGCTCCGGACAGGCTTATTTTCACTTGGAGAACACAGAAAACACACCAAGGTGCTGCTGCAAGCAAAGTTACAGAGGTTTCCCAGAGTGTTGCTTTTCTCGAGAAAAGAGCGCTTTACAGCGCTTTCTGGCTGCTAGAGACATGCAGAAAGAGCAAGTGTGGCAGAATGTGTTCCAAAGCAGCTGGAGCTACCACGGGCTCCGGACAGGCTTATTTTCACTTGGAGAACACAGAAAACACACCAAGGTGCTGCTGCAAGCAAAGTTACAGAGGTTTCCAAGAGTGTTGCTTTTCTCGAGAAAAGAGCGCTTTACAGCGCTTTCTGGCTGCTAGAGACATGCAGAAAGAGCAAGTGTGGCAGAATGTGTTCCAAAGCAGCTGGAGCTACCACGGGCTCCGGACAGGCTTATTTTCACTTGGAGAACACAGAAAACACACCAAGGTGCTGCTGCAAGCAAAGTTACAGAGGTTTCCCAGAGTGTTGCTTTTCTCGAGAAAAGAGCGCTTTACAGCGCTTTCTGGCTGCTAGAGACATGCAGAAAGAGCAAGTGTGGCAGAATGTGTTCCAAAGCAGCTGGAGCTACCACGGGCTCCGGACAGGCTTATTTTCACTTGGAGAACACAGAAAACACACCAAGGTGCTGCTGCAAGCAAAGTTACAGAGGTTTCCCAGAGTGTTGCTTTTCTCGAGAAAAGAGCGCTTTACAGCGCTTTCTGGCTGCTAGAGACATGCAGAAAGAGCAAGTGTGGCAGAATGTGTTCCAAAGCAGCTGGAGCTACCACGGGCTCCGGACAGGCTTATTTTCACTTGGAGAACACAGAAAACACACCAAGGTGCTGCTGCAAGCAAAGTTACAGAGGTTTCCCAGAGTGTTGCTTTTCTCGAGAAAAGAGCGCTTTACAGCGCTTTCTGGCTGCTAGAGACATGCAGAAAGAGCAAGTGTGGCAGAATGTGTTCCCAAAGCAGCTGGAGCTACCACGGGCTCCGGACAGGCTTATTTTCACTTGGAGAACACAGAAAACACACCAAGGTGCTGCTGCAAGCAAAGTTACAGAGGTTTCCCAGAGTGTTGCTTTTCTCGAGAAAAGAGCACTTTACAGCGCTTTCTGGCTGCTAGAGACATGCAGAAAGAGCAAGTGTGGCAGAATGTGTTCCAAAGCAGCTATAGCTACCACGGGCTCCGGACAGGCTTATTTTCACTTGGAGAACACAGAAAACACACCAAGGTGCTGCTGCAAGCAAAGTTACAGAGGTTTCCCAGAGTGTTGCTTTTCTCGAGAAAAGAGCACTTTACAGCGCTTTCTGGCTGCTAGAGACATGCAGAAAGAGCAAGTGTGGCAGAATGTGTTCCAAAGCAGCTGGAGCTACCACGGGCTCCGGACAGGCTTATTTTCACTTGGAGAACACAGAAAACACACCAAGGTGCTGCTGCAAGCAAAGTTACAGAGGTTTCCCAGAGTGTTGCTTTTCTCGAGAAAAGAGCGCTTTACAGCGCTTTCTGGCTGCTAGAGACATGCAGAAAGAGCAAGTGTGGCAGAATGTGTTCCAAAGCAGCTGGAGCTACACGGGCTCCGGACAGGCTTATTTTCACTTGGAGAACACAGAAAACACACCAAGGTGCTGCTGCAAGCAAAGTTACAGAGGTTTCCCAGAGTGTTGCTTTTCTCGAGAAAAGAGCGCTTTACAGCGCTTTCTGGCTGCTAGAGACATGCAGAAAGAGCAAGTGTGGCAGAATGTGTTCCAAAGCAGCTGGAGCTACCACGGGCTCCGGACAGGCTTATTTTCACTTGGAGAACACAGAAAACACACCAAGGTGCTGCTGCAAGCAAAGTTACAGAGGTTTCCCAGAGTGTTGCTTTTCTCGAGAAAAGAGCGCTTTACAGCGCTTTCTGGCTGCTAGAGACATGCAGAAAGAGCAAGTGTGGCAGAATGTGTTCCAAAGCAGCTGGAGTCTACCACGGGCTCCGGACAGGCTTATTTTCACTTGGAGAACACAGAAAACACACCAAGGTGCTGCTGCAAGCAAAGTTACAGAGGTTTCCCAGAGTGTTGCTTTTCTCGAGAAAAGAGCGCTTTACAGCGCTTTCTGGCTGCTAGAGACATGCAGAAAGAGCAAGTGTGGCAGAATGTGTTCCAAAGCAGCTGGAGCTACCACGGGCTCCGGACAGGCTTATTTTCACTTGGAGAACACAGAAAACACACCAAGGTGCTGCTGCAAGCAAAGTTACAGAGGTTTCCCAGAGTGTTGCTTTTCTCGAGAAAAGAGCGCTTTACAGCGCTTTCTGGCTGCTAGAGACATGCAGAAAGAGCAAGTGTGGCAGAATGTGTTCCAAAGCAGCTGGAGCTACCACGGGCTCCGGACAGGCTTATTTTCACTTGGAGAACACAGAAAACACACCAAGGTGCTGCTGCAAGCAAAGTTACAGAGGTTTCCCAGAGTGTTGCTTTTCTCGAGAAAAGAGCGCTTTACAGCGCTTTCTGGCTGCTAGAGACATGCAGAAAGAGCAAGTGTGGCAGAATGTGTTCCAAAGCAGCTGGAGCTACCACGGGCTCCGGACAGGCTTATTTTCACTTGGAGAACACAGAAAACACACCAAGGTGCTGCTGCAAGCAAAGTTACAGAGGTTTCCCAGAGTGTTGCTTTTCTCGAGAAAAGAGCGCTTTACAGCGCTTTCTGGCTGCTAGAGACATGCAGAAAGAGCAAGTGTGGCAGAATGTGTTCCAAAGCAGCTGGAGCTACCACGGGCTCCGGACAGGCTTATTTTCACTTGGAGAACACAGAAAACACACCAAGGTGCTGCTGCAAGCAAAGTTACAGAGGTTTCCCAGAGTGTTGCTTTTCTCGAGAAAAGAGCGCTTTACAGCGCTTTCTGGCTGCTAGAGACATGCAGAAAGAGCAAGTGTGGCAGAATGTGTTCCAAAGCAGCTGGAGCTACCACGGGCTCCGGACAGGCTTATTTTCACTTGGAGAACACAGAAAACACACCAAGGTGCTGCTGCAAGCAAAGTTACAGAGGTTTCCCAGAGTGTTGCTTTTCTCGAGAAAAGAGCGCTTTACAGCGCTTTCTGGCTGCTAGAGACATGCAGAAAGAGCAAGTGTGGCAGAATGTGTTCCAAAGCAGCTGGAGCTACCACGGGCTCCGGACAGGCTTATTTTCACTTGGAGAACACAGAAAACACACCAAGGTGCTGCTGCAAGCAAAGTTACAGAGGTTTCCCAGAGTGTTGCTTTTCTCGAGAAAAGAGCGCTTTACAGCGCTTTCTGGCTGCTAGAGACATGCAGAAAGAGCAAGTGTGGCAGAATGTGTTCCAAAGCAGCTGGAGCTACCACGGGCTCCGGACAGGCTTATTTTCACTTGGAGAACACAGAAAACACACCAAGGTGCTGCTGCAAGCAAAGTTACAGAGGTTTCCCAGAGTGTTGCTTTTCTCGAGAAAAGAGCGCTTTACAGCGCTTTCTGGCTGCTAGAGACATGCAGAAAGAGCAAGTGTGGCAGAATGTGTTCCAAAGCAGCTGGAGCTACCACGGGCTCCGGACAGGCTTATTTTCACTTGGAGAACACAGAAAACACACCAAGGTGCTGCTGCAAGCAAAGTTACAGAGGTTTCCCAGAGTGTTGCTTTTCTCGAGAAAAGAGCGCTTTACAGCGCTTTCTGGCTGCTAGAGACATGCAGAAAGAGCAAGTGTGGCAGAATGTGTTCCAAAGCAGCTGGAGCTACCACGGGCTCCGGACAGGCTTATTTTCACTTGGAGAACACAGAAAACACACCAAGGTGCTGCTGCAAGCAAAGTTACAGAGGTTTCCCAGAGTGTTGCTTTTCTCGAGAAAAGAGCGCTTTACAGCGCTTTCTGGCTGCTAGAGACATGCAGAAAGAGCAAGTGTGGCAGAATGTGTTCCAAAGCAGCTGGAGCTACCACGGGCTCCGGACAGGCTTATTTTCACTTGGAGAACACAGAAAACACACCAAGGTGCTGCTGCAAGCAAAGTTACAGAGGTTTCCCAGAGTGTTGCTTTTCTCGAGAAAAGAGCGCTTTACAGCGCTTTCTGGCTGCTAGAGACATGCAGAAAGAGCAAGTGTGGCAGAATGTGTTCCAAAGCAGCTGGAGCTACCACGGGCTCCGGACAGGCTTATTTTCACTTGGAGAACACAGAAAACACACCAAGGTGCTGCTGCAAGCAAAGTTACAGAGGTTTCCCAGAGTGTTGCTTTTCTCGAGAAAAGAGCGCTTTACAGCGCTTTCTGGCTGCTAGAGACATGCAGAAAGAGCAAGTGTGGCAGAATGTGTTCCAAAGCAGCTGGAGCTACCACGGGCTCCGGACAGGCTTATTTTCACTTGGAGAACACAGAAAACACACCAAGGTGCTGCTGCAAGCAAAGTTACAGAGGTTTCCCAGAGTGTTGCTTTTCTCGAGAAAAGAGCGCTTTACAGCGCTTTCTGGCTGCTAGAGACATGCAGAAAGAGCAAGTGTGGCAGAATGTGTTCCAAAGCAGCTGGAGCTACCACGGGCTCCGGACAGGCTTATTTTCACTTGGAGAACACAGAAAACACACCAAGGTGCTGCTGCAAGCAAAGTTACAGAGGTTTCCCTGAGTGTTGCTTTTCTCGAGAAAAGAGCGCTTTACAGCGCTTTCTGGCTGCTAGAGACATGCAGAAAGAGCAAGTGTGGCAGAATGTGTTCCAAAGCAGCTGGAGCTACCACGGGCTCCGGACAGGCTTATTTTCACTTGGAGAACACAGAAAACACACCAAGGTGCTGCTGCAAGCAAAGTTACAGAAGTCCCCCAGAGTGTTGCTTTTCTCGAGAAAAGAGCGCTTTACAGCGCTTTCTGGCTGCTAGAGACATGCAGAAAGAGCAAGTGTGGCAGAATGTGTTCCAAAGCAGCTGGAGCTACCACGGGCTCCGGACAGGCTTATTTTCACTTGGAGAACACAGAAAACACACCAAGGTGCTGCTGCAAGCAAAGTTACAGAGGTTTCCCAGAGTGTTGCTTTTCTCGAGAAAAGAGCGCTTTACAGCGCTTTCTGGCTGCTAGAGACATGCAGAAAGAGCAAGTGTGGCAGAATGTGTTCCAAAGCAGCTGGAGCTACCACGGGCTCCCCACAGGCTTATTTTCACTTGGAGAACACAGAAAACACATCAAGGTGCTGCTGCAAGCAAAGTTACAGAGGTTTCCCAGAGTGTTGCTTTTCTCGAGAAAAGAGCGCTTTACAGCGCTTTCTGGCTGCTAGAGACATGCAGAAAGAGCAAGTGTGGCAGAATGTGTTCCAAAGCAGCTGGAGCTACCACGGGCTCCGGACAGGCTTATTTTCACTTGGAGAACACAGAAAACACACCAAGGTGCTGCTGCAAGCAAAGTTACAGAGGTTTCCCAGAGTGTTGCTTTTCTCGAGAAAAGAGCGCTTTACAGCGCTTTCTGGCTGCTAGAGACATGCAGAAAGAGCAAGTGTGGCAGAATGTGTTCCAAAGCAGCTGGAGCTACCACGGGCTCCGGACAGGCTTATTTTCACTTGGAGAACACAGAAAACACACCAAGGTGCTGCTGCAAGCAAAGTTACAGAGGTTTCCCAGAGTGTTGCTTTTCTCGAGAAAAGAGCACTTTACAGCGCTTTCTGGCTGCTAGAGACATGCAGAAAGAGCAAGTGTGGCAGAATGTGTTCCAAAGCAGCTGGAGCTACCACGGGCTCCCCACAGGCTTATTTTCACTTGGAGAACACAGAAAACACACCAAGGTGCTGCTGCAAGCAAAGTTACAGAGGTTTCCCAGAGTGTTGCTTTTCTCGAGAAAAGAGCGCTTTACAGCGCTTTCTGGCTGCTAGAGACATGCAGAAAGAGCAAGTGTGGCAGAATGTGTTCCAAAGCAGCTGGAGCTACCACGGGCTCCGGACAGGCTTATTTTCACTTGGAGAACACAGAAAACACACCAAGGTGCTGCTGCAAGCAAAGTTACAGAGGTTTCCCAGAGTGTTGCTTTTCTCGAGAAAAGAGCGCTTTACAGCGCTTTCTGGCTGCTAGAGACATGCAGAAAGAGCAAGTGTGGCAGAATGTGTTCCAAAGCAGCTGGAGCTACCACGGGCTCCGGACAGGCTTATTTTCACTTGGAGAACACAGAAAACACACCAAGGTGCTGCTGCAAGCAAAGTTACAGAGGTTTCCCAGAGTGTTGCTTTTCTCGAGAAAAGAGCGCTTTACAGCGCTTTCTGGCTGCTAGAGACATGCAGAAAGAGCAAGTGTGGCAGAATGTGTTCCAAAGCAGCTGGAGCTACCACGGGCTCCGGACAGGCTTATTTTCACTTGGAGAACACAGAAAACACACCAAGGTGCTGCTGCAAGCAAAGTTACAGAGGTTTCCCAGAGTGTTGCTTTTCTCGAGAAAAGAGCGCTTTACAGCGCTTTCTGGCTGCTAGAGACATGCAGAAAGAGCAAGTGTGGCAGAATGTGTTCCAAAGCAGCTGGAGCTACCACGGGCTCCGGACAGGCTTATTTTCACTTGGAGAACACAGAAAACACACCAAGGTGCTGCTGCAAGCAAAGTTACAGAGGTTTCCCAGAGTGTTGCTTTTCTCGAGAAAAGAGCGCTTTACAGCGCTTTCTGGCTGCTAGAGACATGCAGAAAGAGCAAGTGTGGCAGAATGTGTTCCAAAGCAGCTGGAGCTAACCACGGGCTCCCCACAGGCTTATTTTCACTTGGAGAACACAGAAAACACACCAAGGTGCTGCTGCAAGCAAAGTTACAGAGGTTTCCCAGAGTGTTGCTTTTCTCGAGAAAAGAGCGCTTTACAGCGCTTTCTGGCTGCTAGAGACATGCAGAAAGAGCAAGTGTGGCAGAATGTGTTCCAAAGCAGCTGGAGCTACCACGGGCTCCGGACAGGCTTATTTTCACTTGGAGAACACAGAAAACACACCAAGGTGCTGCTGCAAGCAAAGTTACAGAGGTTTCCCAGAGTGTTGCTTTTCTCGAGAAAAGAGCGCTTTACAGCGCTTTCTGGCTGCTAGAGACATGCAGAAAGAGCAAGTGTGGCAGAATGTGTTCCAAAGCAGCTGGAGCTACCACGGGCTCCGGACAGGCTTATTTTCACTTGGAGAACACAGAAAACACACCAAGGTGCTGCTGCAAGCAAAGTTACAGAGGTTTCCCAGAGTGTTGCTTTTCTCGAGAAAAGAGCGCTTTACAGCGCTTTCTGGCTGCTAGAGACATGCAGAAAGAGCAAGTGTGGCAGAATGTGTTCCAAAGCAGCTGGAGCTACCACGGGCTCCGGACAGGCTTATTTTCACTTGGAGAACACAGAAAACACACCAAGGTGCTGCTGCAAGCAAAGTTACAGAGGTTTCCCAGAGTGTTGCTTTTCTCGAGAAAAGAGCGCTTTACAGCGCTTTCTGGCTGCTAGAGACATGCAGAAAGAGCAAGTGTGGCAGAATGTGTTCCAAAGCAGCTGGAGCTACCACGGGCTCCCCACAGGCTTATTTTCACTTGGAGAACACAGAAAACACACCAAGGTGCTGCTGCAAGCAAAGTTACAGAGGTTTCCCAGAGTGTTGCTTTTCTCGAGAAAAGAGCGCTTTACAGCGCTTTCTGGCTGCTAGAGACATGCAGAAAGAGCAAGTGTGGCAGAATGTGTTCCAAAGCAGCTGGAGCTACCACGGGCTCCCCACAGGCTTATTTTCACTTGGAGAACACAGAAAACACACCAAGGTGCTGCTGCAAGCAAAGTTACAGAGGTTTCCCAGAGTGTTGCTTTTCTCGAGAAAAGAGCGCTTTACAGCGCTTTCTGGCTGCTAGAGACATGCAGAAAGAGCAAGTGTGGCAGAATGTGTTCCAAAGCAGCTGGAGCTACCACGGGCTCCGGACAGGCTTATTTTCACTTGGAGAACACAGAAAACACACCAAGGTGCTGCTGCAAGCAAAGTTACAGAGGTTTCCCAGAGTGTTGCTTTTCTCGAGAAAAGAGCGCTTTACAGTGCTTTCTGGCTGCTAGAGACATGCAGAAAGAGCAAGTGTGGCAGAATGTGTTCCAAAGCAGCTGGAGCTACCACGGGCTCCGGACAGGCTTCTTTTCACTTGGAGAACACAGAAAACACACCAAGGTGCTGCTGCAAGCAAAGTTACAGAGGTTTCCCAGAGTGTTGCTTTTCTCGAGAAAAGAGCGCTTTACAGCGCTTTCTGGCTGCTAGAGACATGCAGAAAGAGCAAGTGTGGCAGAATGTGTTCCAAAGCAGCTGGAGCTACCACGGGCTCCGGACAGGCTTATTTTCACTTGGAGAACACAGAAAACACACTAAGGTGCTGCTGCAAGCAAAGTTACAGAGGTTTCCCAGAGTGTTGCTTTTCTCGAGAAAAGAGCGCTTTACAGCGCTTTCTGGCTGCTAGAGACATGCAGAAAGAGCAAGTGTGGCAGAATGTGTTCCAAAGCAGCTGGAGCTACCACGGGCTCCGGACAGGCTTATTTTCACTTGGAGAACACAGAAAACACACCAAGGTGCTGCTGCAAGCAAAGTTACAGAGGTTTCCCAGAGTGTTGCTTTTCTCGAGAAAAGAGCGCTTTACAGCGCTTTCTGGCTGCTAGAGACATGCAGAAAGAGCAAGTGTGGCAGAATGTGTTCCAAAGCAGCTGGAGCTACCACGGGCTCCCCACAGGCTTATTTTCACTTGGAGAACACAGAAAACACACCAAGGTGCTGCTGCAAGCAAAGTTACAGAGGTTTCCCAGAGTGTTGCTTTTCTCGAGAAAAGAGCGCTTTACAGCGCTTTCTGGCTGCTAGAGACATGCAGAAAGAGCAAGTGTGGCAGAATGTGTTCCAAAGCAGCTGGAGCTACCACGGGCTCCCCACAGGCTTATTTTCACTTGGAGAACACAGAAAACACACCAAGGTGCTGCTGCAAGCAAAGTTACAGAGGTTTCCCAGAGTGTTGCTTTTCTCGAGAAAAGAGCGCTTTACAGCGCTTTCTGGCTGCTAGAGACATGCAGAAAGAGCAAGTGTGGCAGAATGTGTTCCAAAGCAGCTGGAGCTACCACGGGCTCCCGACAGGCTTATTTTCACTTGGAGAACACAGAAAACACACCAAGGTGCTGCTGCAAGCAAAGTTACAGAGGTTTCCCAGAGTGTTGCTTTTCTCGAGAAAAGAGCGCTTTACAGCGCTTTCTGGCTGCTAGAGACATGCAGAAAGAGCAAGTGTGGCAGAATGTGTTCCAAAGCAGCTGGAGCTACCACGGGCTCCGGACAGGCTTATTTTCACTTGGAGAACACAGAAAACACACCAAGGTGCTGCTGCAAGCAAAGTTACAGAGGTTTCCCAGAGTGTTGCTTTTCTCAAGAAAAGAGCGCTTTACAGTGCTTTCTGGCTGCTAGAGACATGCAGAAAGAGCAAGTGTGGCAGAATGTGTTCCAAAGCAGCTGGAGCTACCACGGGCTCCGGACAGGCTTATTTTCACTTGGAGAACACAGAAAACACACCAAGGTGCTGCTGCAAGCAAAGTTACAGAGGTTTCCCAGAGTGTTGCTTTTCTCGAGAAAAGAGCGCTTTACAGCGCTTTCTGGCTGCTAGAGACATGCAGAAAGAGCAAGTGTGGCAGAATGTGTTCCAAAGCAGCTGGAGCTACCACGGGCTCCCCACAGGCTTATTTTCACTTGGAGAACACAGAAAACACACCAAGGTGCTGCTGCAAGCAAAGTTACAGAGGTTTCCCAGAGTGTTGCTTTTCTCGAGAAAAGAGCGCTTTACAGCGCTTTCTGGCTGCTAGAGACATGCAGAAAGAGCAAGTGTGGCAGAATGTGTTCCAAAGCAGCTGGAGCTACCACGGGCTCCGGACAGGCTTATTTTCACTTGGAGAACACAGAAAACACACCAAGGTGCTGCTGCAAGCAAAGTTACAGAGGTTTCCCAGAGTGTTGCTTTTCTCGAGAAAAGAGCGCTTTACAGCGCTTTCTGGCTGCTAGAGACATGCAGAAAGAGCAAGTGTGGCAGAATGTGTTCCAAAGCAGCTGGAGCTACCACGGGCTCCGGACAGGCTTATTTTCACTTGGAGAACACAGAAAACACACCAAGGTGCTGCTGCAAGCAAAGTTACAGAGGTTTCCCAGAGTGTTGCTTTTCTCGAGAAAAGAGCGCTTTACAGCGCTTTCTGGCTGCTAGAGACATGCAGAAAGAGCAAGTGTGGCAGAATGTGTTCCAAAGCAGCTGGAGCTACCACGGGCTCCCGACAGGCTTATTTTCACTTGGAGAACACAGAAAACACACCAAGGTGCTGCTGCAAGCAAAGTTACAGAGGTTTCCCAGAGTGTTGCTTTTCTCGAGAAAAGAGCGCTTTACAGCGCTTTCTGGCTGCTAGAGACATGCAGAAAGAGCAAGTGTGGCAGAATGTGTTCCAAAGCAGCTGGAGCTACCACGGGCTCCCCACAGGCTTATTTTCACTTGGAGAACACAGAAAACACACCAAGGTGCTGCTGCAAGCAAAGTTACAGAGGTTTCCCAGAGTGTTGCTTTTCTCGAGAAAAGAGCGCTTTACAGCGCTTTCTGGCTGCTAGAGACATGCAGAAAGAGCAAGTGTGGCAGAATGTGTTCCAAAGCAGCTGGAGCTACCACGGGCTCCCGACAGGCTTATTTTCACTTGGAGAACACAGAAAACACACCAAGGTGCTGCTGCAAGCAAAGTTACAGAGGTTTCCCAGAGTGTTGCTTTTCTCGAGAAAAGAGCGCTTTACAGCGCTTTCTGGCTGCTAGAGACATGCAGAAAGAGCAAGTGTGGCAGAATGTGTTCCAAAGCAGCTGGAGCTACCACGGGCTCCCCACAGGCTTATTTTCACTTGGAGAACACAGAAAACACACCAAGGTGCTGCTGCAAGCAAAGTTACAGAGGTTTCCCAGAGTGTTGCTTTTCTCGAGAAAAGAGCGCTTTACAGCGCTTTCTGGCTGCTAGAGACATGCAGAAAGAGCAAGTGTGGCAGAATGTGTTCCAAAGCAGCTGGAGCTACCACGGGCTCCCCACAGGCTTATTTTCACTTGGAGAACACAGAAAACACACCAAGGTGCTGCTGCAAGCAAAGTTACAGAGGTTTCCCAGAGTGTTGCTTTTCTCGAGAAAAGAGCGCTTTACAGCGCTTTCTGGCTGCTAGAGACATGCAGAAAGAGCAAGTGTGGCAGAATGTGTTCCAAAGCAGCTGGAGCTACCACGGGCTCCCCACAGGCTTATTTTCACTTGGAGAACACAGAAAACACACCAAGGTGCTGCTGCAAGCAAAGTTACAGAGGTTTCCCAGAGTGTTGCTTTTCTCGAGAAAAGAGCGCTTTACAGCGCTTTCTGGCTGCTAGAGACATGCAGAAAGAGCAAGTGTGGCAGAATGTGTTCCAAAGCAGCTGGAGCTACCACGGGCTCCGGACAGGCTTATTTTCACTTGGAGAACACAGAAAACACACCAAGGTGCTGCTGCAAGCAAAGTTACAGAGGTTTCCCAGAGTGTTGCTTTTCTCGAGAAAAGAGCGCTTTACAGCGCTTTCTGGCTGCTAGAGACATGCAGAAAGAGCAAGTGTGGCAGAATGTGTTCCAAAGCAGCTGGAGCTACCACGGGCTCCCGACAGGCTTATTTTCACTTGGAGAACACAGAAAACACACCAAGGTGCTGCTGCAAGCAAAGTTACAGAGGTTTCCCAGAGTGTTGCTTTTCTCGAGAAAAGAGCGCTTTACAGCGCTTTCTGGCTGCTAGAGACATGCAGAAAGAGCAAGTGTGGCAGAATGTGTTCCAAAGCAGCTGGAGCTACCACGGGCTCCGGACAGGCTTATTTTCACTTGGAGAACACAGAAAACACACCAAGGTGCTGCTGCAAGCAAAGTTACAGAGGTTTCCCAGAGTGTTGCTTTTCTCGAGAAAAGAGCGCTTTACAGCGCTTTCTGGCTGCTAGAGACATGCAGAAAGAGCAAGTGTGGCAGAATGTGTTCCAAAGCAGCTGGAGCTACCACGGGCTCCCCACAGGCTTATTTTCACTTGGAGAACACAGAAAACACACCAAGGTGCTGCTGCAAGCAAAGTTACAGAGGTTTCCCAGAGTGTTGCTTTTCTCGAGAAAAGAGCGCTTTACAGCGCTTTCTGGCTGCTAGAGACATGCAGAAAGAGCAAGTGTGGCAGAATGTGTTCCAAAGCAGCTGGAGCTACCACGGGCTCCCCACAGGCTTATTTTCACTTGGAGAACACAGAAAACACACCAAGGTGCTGCTGCAAGCAAAGTTACAGAGGTTTCCCAGAGTGTTGCTTTTCTCGAGAAAAGAGCGCTTTACAGCGCTTTCTGGCTGCTAGAGACATGCAGAAAGAGCAAGTGTGGCAGAATGTGTTCCAAAGCAGCTGGAGCTACCACGGGCTCCCGACAGGCTTATTTTCACTTGGAGAACACAGAAAACACACCAAGGTGCTGCTGCAAGCAAAGTTACAGAGGTTTCCCAGAGTGTTGCTTTTCTCGAGAAAAGAGCGCTTTACAGCGCTTTCTGGCTGCTAGAGACATGCAGAAAGAGCAAGTGTGGCAGAATGTGTTCCAAAGCAGCTGGAGCTACCACGGGCTCCCGACAGGCTTATTTTCACTTGGAGAACACAGAAAACACACCAAGGTGCTGCTGCAAGCAAAGTTACAGAGGTTTCCCAGAGTGTTGCTTTTCTCGAGAAAAGAGCGCTTTACAGCGCTTTCTGGCTGCTAGAGACATGCAGAAAGAGCAAGTGTGGCAGAATGTGTTCCAAAGCAGCTGGAGCTACCACGGGCTCCCCACAGGCTTATTTTCACTTGGAGAACACAGAAAACACACCAAGGTGCTGCTGCAAGCAAAGTTACAGAGGTTTCCCAGAGTGTTGCTTTTCTCGAGAAAAGAGCGCTTTACAGCGCTTTCTGGCTGCTAGAGACATGCAGAAAGAGCAAGTGTGGCAGAATGTGTTCCAAAGCAGCTGGAGCTACCACGGGCTCCCCACAGGCTTATTTTCACTTGGAGAACACAGAAAACACACCAAGGTGCTGCTGCAAGCAAAGTTACAGAGGTTTCCCAGAGTGTTGCTTTTCTCGAGAAAAGAGCGCTTTACAGCGCTTTCTGGCTGCTAGAGACATGCAGAAAGAGCAAGTGTGGCAGAATGTGTTCCAAAGCAGCTGGAGCTACCACGGGCTCCCGACAGGCTTATTTTCACTTGGAGAACACAGAAAACACACCAAGGTGCTGCTGCAAGCAAAGTTACAGAGGTTTCCCAGAGTGTTGCTTTTCTCGAGAAAAGAGCGCTTTACAGCGCTTTCTGGCTGCTAGAGACATGCAGAAAGAGCAAGTGTGGCAGAATGTGTTCCAAAGCAGCTGGAGCTACCACGGGCTCCCGACAGGCTTATTTTCACTTGGAGAACACAGAAAACACACCAAGGTGCTGCTGCAAGCAAAGTTACAGAGGTTTCCCAGAGTGTTGCTTTTCTCGAGAAAAGAGCGCTTTACAGCGCTTTCTGGCTGCTAGAGACATGCAGAAAGAGCAAGTGTGGCAGAATGTGTTCCAAAGCAGCTGGAGCTACCACGGGCTCCCCACAGGCTTATTTTCACTTGGAGAACACAGAAAACACACCAAGGTGCTGCTGCAAGCAAAGTTACAGAGGTTTCCCAGAGTGTTGCTTTTCTCGAGAAAAGAGCGCTTTACAGCGCTTTCTGGCTGCTAGAGACATGCAGAAAGAGCAAGTGTGGCAGAATGTGTTCCAAAGCAGCTGGAGCTACCACGGGCTCCCCAAGGCTTATTTTCACTTGGAGAACACAGAAAACACACCAAGGTGCTGCTGCAAGCAAAGTTACAGAGGTTTCCCAGAGTGTTGCTTTTCTCGAGAAAAGAGCGCTTTACAGCGCTTTCTGGCTGCTAGAGACATGCAGAAAGAGCAAGTGTGGCAGAATGTGTTCCAAAGCAGCTGGAGCTACCACGGGCTCCCCACAGGCTTATTTTCACTTGGAGAACACAGAAAACACACCAAGGTGCTGCTGCAAGCAAAGTTACAGAGGTTTCCCAGAGTGTTGCTTTTCTCGAGAAAAGAGCGCTTTACAGCGCTTTCTGGCTGCTAGAGACATGCAGAAAGAGCAAGTGTGGCAGAATGTGTTCCAAAGCAGCTGGAGCTACCACGGGCTCCCCACAGGCTTATTTTCACTTGGAGAACACAGAAAACACACCAAGGTGCTGCTGCAAGCAAAGTTACAGAGGTTTCCCAGAGTGTTGCTTTTCTCGAGAAAAGAGCGCTTTACAGCGCTTTCTGGCTGCTAGAGACATGCAGAAAGAGCAAGTGTGGCAGAATGTGTTCCAAAGCAGCTGGAGCTACCACGGGCTCCCCACAGGCTTATTTTCACTTGGAGAACACAGAAAACACACCAAGGTGCTGCTGCAAGCAAAGTTACAGAGGTTTCCCAGAGTGTTGCTTTTCTCGAGAAAAGAGCGCTTTACAGCGCTTTCTGGCTGCTAGAGACATGCAGAAAGAGCAAGTGTGGCAGAATGTGTTCCAAAGCAGCTGGAGCTACCACGGGCTCCCGACAGGCTTATTTTCACTTGGAGAACACAGAAAACACACCAAGGTGCTGCTGCAAGCAAAGTTACAGAGGTTTCCCAGAGTGTTGCTTTTCTCGAGAAAAGAGCGCTTTACAGCGCTTTCTGGCTGCTAGAGACATGCAGAAAGAGCAAGTGTGGCAGAATGTGTTCCAAAGCAGCTGGAGCTACCACGGGCTCCCGACAGGCTTATTTTCACTTGGAGAACACAGAAAACACACCAAGGTGCTGCTGCAAGCAAAGTTACAGAGGTTTCCCAGAGTGTTGCTTTTCTCGAGAAAAGAGCGCTTTACAGCGCTTTCTGGCTGCTAGAGACATGCAGAAAGAGCAAGTGTGGCAGAATGTGTTCCAAAGCAGCTGGAGCTACCACGGGCTCCCGACAGGCTTATTTTCACTTGGAGAACACAGAAAACACACCAAGGTGCTGCTGCAAGCAAAGTTACAGAGGTTTCCCAGAGTGTTGCTTTTCTCGAGAAAAGAGCGCTTTACAGCGCTTTCTGGCTGCTAGAGACATGCAGAAAGAGCAAGTGTGGCAGAATGTGTTCCAAAGCAGCTGGAGCTACCACGGGCTCCGGACAGGCTTATTTTCACTTGGAGAACACAGAAAACACACCAAGGTGCTGCTGCAAGCAAAGTTACAGAGGTTTCCCAGAGTGTTGCTTTTCTCGAGAAAAGAGCGCTTTACAGCGCTTTCTGGCTGCTAGAGACATGCAGAAAGAGCAAGTGTGGCAGAATGTGTTCCAAAGCAGCTGGAGCTACCACGGGCTCCCCACAGGCTTATTTTCACTTGGAGAACACAGAAAACACACCAAGGTGCTGCTGCAAGCAAAGTTACAGAGGTTTCCCAGAGTGTTGCTTTTCTCGAGAAAAGAGCGCTTTACAGCGCTTTCTGGCTGCTAGAGACATGCAGAAAGAGCAAGTGTGGCAGAATGTGTTCCAAAGCAGCTGGAGCTACCACGGGCTCCCGACAGGCTTATTTTCACTTGGAGAACACAGAAAACACACCAAGGTGCTGCTGCAAGCAAAGTTACAGAGGTTTCCCAGAGTGTTGCTTTTCTCGAGAAAAGAGCGCTTTACAGCGCTTTCTGGCTGCTAGAGACATGCAGAAAGAGCAAGTGTGGCAGAATGTGTTCCAAAGCAGCTGGAGCTACCACGGGCTCCCGACAGGCTTATTTTCACTTGGAGAACACAGAAAACACACCAAGGTGCTGCTGCAAGCAAAGTTACAGAGGTTTCCCAGAGTGTTGCTTTTCTCGAGAAAAGAGCGCTTTACAGCGCTTTCTGGCTGCTAGAGACATGCAGAAAGAGCAAGTGTGGCAGAATGTGTTCCAAAGCAGCTGGAGCTACCACGGGCTCCCACAGGCTTATTTTCACTTGGAGAACACAGAAAACACACCAAGGTGCTGCTGCAAGCAAAGTTACAGAGGTTTCCCAGAGTGTTGCTTTTCTCGAGAAAAGAGCGCTTTACAGCGCTTTCTGGCTGCTAGAGACATGCAGAAAGAGCAAGTGTGGCAGAATGTGTTCCAAAGCAGCTGGAGCTACCACGGGCTCCCGACAGGCTTATTTTCACTTGGAGAACACAGAAAACACACCAAGGTGCTGCTGCAAGCAAAGTTACAGAGGTTTCCCAGAGTGTTGCTTTTCTCGAGAAAAGAGCGCTTTACAGCGCTTTCTGGCTGCTAGAGACATGCAGAAAGAGCAAGTGTGGCAGAATGTGTTCCAAAGCAGCTGGAGCTACCACGGGCTCCCCACAGGCTTATTTTCACTTGGAGAACACAGAAAACACACCAAGGTGCTGCTGCAAGCAAAGTTACAGAGGTTTCCCAGAGTGTTGCTTTTCTCGAGAAAAGAGCGCTTTACAGCGCTTTCTGGCTGCTAGAGACATGCAGAAAGAGCAAGTGTGGCAGAATGTGTTCCAAAGCAGCTGGAGCTACCACGGGCTCCCGACAGGCTTATTTTCACTTGGAGAACACAGAAAACACACCAAGGTGCTGCTGCAAGCAAAGTTACAGAGGTTTCCCAGAGTGTTGCTTTTCTCGAGAAAAGAGCGCTTTACAGCGCTTTCTGGCTGCTAGAGACATGCAGAAAGAGCAAGTGTGGCAGAATGTGTTCCAAAGCAGCTGGAGCTACCACGGGCTCCCCACAGGCTTATTTTCACTTGGAGAACACAGAAAACACACCAAGGTGCTGCTGCAAGCAAAGTTACAGAGGTTTCCCAGAGTGTTGCTTTTCTCGAGAAAAGAGCGCTTTACAGCGCTTTCTGGCTGCTAGAGACATGCAGAAAGAGCAAGTGTGGCAGAATGTGTTCCAAAGCAGCTGGAGCTACCACGGGCTCCCGACAGGCTTATTTTCACTTGGAGAACACAGAAAACACACCAAGGTGCTGCTGCAAGCAAAGTTACAGAGGTTTCCCAGAGTGTTGCTTTTCTCGAGAAAAGAGCGCTTTACAGCGCTTTCTGGCTGCTAGAGACATGCAGAAAGAGCAAGTGTGGCAGAATGTGTTCCAAAGCAGCTGGAGCTACCACGGGCTCCCCACAGGCTTATTTTCACTTGGAGAACACAGAAAACACACCAAGGTGCTGCTGCAAGCAAAGTTACAGAGGTTTCCCAGAGTGTTGCTTTTCTCGAGAAAAGAGCGCTTTACAGCGCTTTCTGGCTGCTAGAGACATGCAGAAAGAGCAAGTGTGGCAGAATGTGTTCCAAAGCAGCTGGAGCTACCACGGGCTCCCCACAGGCTTATTTTCACTTGGAGAACACAGAAAACACACCAAGGTGCTGCTGCAAGCAAAGTTACAGAGGTTTCCCAGAGTGTTGCTTTTCTCGAGAAAAGAGCGCTTTACAGCGCTTTCTGGCTGCTAGAGACATGCAGAAAGAGCAAGTGTGGCAGAATGTGTTCCAAAGCAGCTGGAGCTACCACGGGCTCCCCACAGGCTTATTTTCACTTGGAGAACACAGAAAACACACCAAGGTGCTGCTGCAAGCAAAGTTACAGAGGTTTCCCAGAGTGTTGCTTTTCTCGAGAAAAGAGCGCTTTACAGCGCTTTCTGGCTGCTAGAGACATGCAGAAAGAGCAAGTGTGGCAGAATGTGTTCCAAAGCAGCTGGAGCTACCACGGGCTCCCGACAGGCTTATTTTCACTTGGAGAACACAGAAAACACACCAAGGTGCTGCTGCAAGCAAAGTTACAGAGGTTTCCCAGAGTGTTGCTTTTCTCGAGAAAAGAGCGCTTTACAGCGCTTTCTGGCTGCTAGAGACATGCAGAAAGAGCAAGTGTGGCAGAATGTGTTCCAAAGCAGCTGGAGCTACCACGGGCTCCCGGACAGGCTTATTTTCACTTGGAGAACACAGAAAACACACCAAGGTGCTGCTGCAAGCAAAGTTACAGAGGTTTCCCAGAGTGTTGCTTTTCTCGAGAAAAGAGCGCTTTACAGCGCTTTCTGGCTGCTAGAGACATGCAGAAAGAGCAAGTGTGGCAGAATGTGTTCCAAAGCAGCTGGAGCTACCACGGGCTCCCCACAGGCTTATTTTCACTTGGAGAACACAGAAAACACACCAAGGTGCTGCTGCAAGCAAAGTTACAGAGGTTTCCCAGAGTGTTGCTTTTCTCGAGAAAAGAGCGCTTTACAGCGCTTTCTGGCTGCTAGAGACATGCAGAAAGAGCAAGTGTGGCAGAATGTGTTCCAAAGCAGCTGGAGCTACCACGGGCTCCGGACAGGCTTATTTTCACTTGGAGAACACAGAAAACACACCAAGGTGCTGCTGCAAGCAAAGTTACAGAGGTTTCCCAGAGTGTTGCTTTTCTCGAGAAAAGAGCGCTTTACAGCGCTTTCTGGCTGCTAGAGACATGCAGAAAGAGCAAGTGTGGCAGAATGTGTTCCAAAGCAGCTGGAGCTACCACGGGCTCCCCACAGGCTTATTTTCACTTGGAGAACACAGAAAACACACCAAGGTGCTGCTGCAAGCAAAGTTACAGAGGTTTCCCAGAGTGTTGCTTTTCTCGAGAAAAGAGCGCTTTACAGCGCTTTCTGGCTGCTAGAGACATGCAGAAAGAGCAAGTGTGGCAGAATGTGTTCCAAAGCAGCTGGAGCTACCACGGGCTCCCGACAGGCTTATTTTCACTTGGAGAACACAGAAAACACACCAAGGTGCTGCTGCAAGCAAAGTTACAGAGGTTTCCCAGAGTGTTGCTTTTCTCGAGAAAAGAGCGCTTTACAGCGCTTTCTGGCTGCTAGAGACATGCAGAAAGAGCAAGTGTGGCAGAATGTGTTCCAAAGCAGCTGGAGCTACCACGGGCTCCCGACAGGCTTATTTTCACTTGGAGAACACAGAAAACACACCAAGGTGCTGCTGCAAGCAAAGTTACAGAGGTTTCCCAGAGTGTTGCTTTTCTCGAGAAAAGAGCGCTTTACAGCGCTTTCTGGCTGCTAGAGACATGCAGAAAGAGCAAGTGTGGCAGAATGTGTTCCAAAGCAGCTGGAGCTACCACGGGCTCCGGACAGGCTTATTTTCACTTGGAGAACACAGAAAACACACCAAGGTGCTGCTGCAAGCAAAGTTACAGAGGTTTCCCAGAGTGTTGCTTTTCTCGAGAAAAGAGCGCTTTACAGCGCTTTCTGGCTGCTAGAGACATGCAGAAAGAGCAAGTGTGGCAGAATGTGTTCCAAAGCAGCTGGAGCTACCACGGGCTCCCCACAGGCTTATTTTCACTTGGAGAACACAGAAAACACACCAAGGTGCTGCTGCAAGCAAAGTTACAGAGGTTTCCCAGAGTGTTGCTTTTCTCGAGAAAAGAGCGCTTTACAGCGCTTTCTGGCTGCTAGAGACATGCAGAAAGAGCAAGTGTGGCAGAATGTGTTCCAAAGCAGCTGGAGCTACCACGGGCTCCCCACAGGCTTATTTTCACTTGGAGAACACAGAAAACACACCAAGGTGCTGCTGCAAGCAAAGTTACAGAGGTTTCCCAGAGTGTTGCTTTTCTCGAGAAAAGAGCGCTTTACAGCGCTTTCTGGCTGCTAGAGACATGCAGAAAGAGCAAGTGTGGCAGAATGTGTTCCAAAGCAGCTGGAGCTACCACGGGCTCCCCACAGGCTTATTTTCACTTGGAGAACACAGAAAACACACCAAGGTGCTGCTGCAAGCAAAGTTACAGAGGTTTCCCAGAGTGTTGCTTTTCTCGAGAAAAGAGCGCTTTACAGCGCTTTCTGGCTGCTAGAGACATGCAGAAAGAGCAAGTGTGGCAGAATGTGTTCCAAAGCAGCTGGAGCTACCACGGGCTCCCGACAGGCTTATTTTCACTTGGAGAACACAGAAAACACACCAAGGTGCTGCTGCAAGCAAAGTTACAGAGGTTTCCCAGAGTGTTGCTTTTCTCGAGAAAAGAGCGCTTTACAGCGCTTTCTGGCTGCTAGAGACATGCAGAAAGAGCAAGTGTGGCAGAATGTGTTCCAAAGCAGCTGGAGCTACCACGGGCTCCCCACAGGCTTATTTTCACTTGGAGAACACAGAAAACACACCAAGGTGCTGCTGCAAGCAAAGTTACAGAGGTTTCCCAGAGTGTTGCTTTTCTCGAGAAAAGAGCGCTTTACAGCGCTTTCTGGCTGCTAGAGACATGCAGAAAGAGCAAGTGTGGCAGAATGTGTTCCAAAGCAGCTGGAGCTACCACGGGCTCCCCACAGGCTTATTTTCACTTGGAGAACACAGAAAACACACCAAGGTGCTGCTGCAAGCAAAGTTACAGAGGTTTCCCAGAGTGTTGCTTTTCTCGAGAAAAGAGCGCTTTACAGCGCTTTCTGGCTGCTAGAGACATGCAGAAAGAGCAAGTGTGGCAGAATGTGTTCCAAAGCAGCTGGAGCTACCACGGGCTCCCCACAGGCTTATTTTCACTTGGAGAACACAGAAAACACACCAAGGTGCTGCTGCAAGCAAAGTTACAGAGGTTTCCCAGAGTGTTGCTTTTCTCGAGAAAAGAGCGCTTTACAGCGCTTTCTGGCTGCTAGAGACATGCAGAAAGAGCAAGTGTGGCAGAATGTGTTCCAAAGCAGCTGGAGCTACCACGGGCTCCCGACAGGCTTATTTTCACTTGGAGAACACAGAAAACACACCAAGGTGCTGCTGCAAGCAAAGTTACAGAGGTTTCCCAGAGTGTTGCTTTTCTCGAGAAAAGAGCGCTTTACAGCGCTTTCTGGCTGCTAGAGACATGCAGAAAGAGCAAGTGTGGCAGAATGTGTTCCAAAGCAGCTGGAGCTACCACGGGCTCCCGACAGGCTTATTTTCACTTGGAGAACACAGAAAACACACCAAGGTGCTGCTGCAAGCAAAGTTACAGAGGTTTCCCAGAGTGTTGCTTTTCTCGAGAAAAGAGCGCTTTACAGCGCTTTCTGGCTGCTAGAGACATGCAGAAAGAGCAAGTGTGGCAGAATGTGTTCCAAAGCAGCTGGAGCTACCACGGGCTCCCCACAGGCTTATTTTCACTTGGAGAACACAGAAAACACACCAAGGTGCTGCTGCAAGCAAAGTTACAGAGGTTTCCCAGAGTGTTGCTTTTCTCGAGAAAAGAGCGCTTTACAGCGCTTTCTGGCTGCTAGAGACATGCAGAAAGAGCAAGTGTGGCAGAATGTGTTCCAAAGCAGCTGGAGCTACCACGGGCTCCCCACAGGCTTATTTTCACTTGGAGAACACAGAAAACACACCAAGGTGCTGCTGCAAGCAAAGTTACAGAGGTTTCCCAGAGTGTTGCTTTTCTCGAGAAAAGAGCGCTTTACAGCGCTTTCTGGCTGCTAGAGACATGCAGAAAGAGCAAGTGTGGCAGAATGTGTTCCAAAGCAGCTGGAGCTACCAGGGCTCCCCACAGGCTTATTTTCACTTGGAGAACACAGAAAACACACCAAGGTGCTGCTGCAAGCAAAGTTACAGAGGTTTCCCAGAGTGTTGCTTTTCTCGAGAAAAGAGCGCTTTACAGCGCTTTCTGGCTGCTAGAGACATGCAGAAAGAGCAAGTGTGGCAGAATGTGTTCCAAAGCAGCTGGAGCTACCACGGGCTCCCCACAGGCTTATTTTCACTTGGAGAACACAGAAAACACACCAAGGTGCTGCTGCAAGCAAAGTTACAGAGGTTTCCCAGAGTGTTGCTTTTCTCGAGAAAAGAGCGCTTTACAGCGCTTTCTGGCTGCTAGAGACATGCAGAAAGAGCAAGTGTGGCAGAATGTGTTCCAAAGCAGCTGGAGCTACCACGGGCTCCCGACAGGCTTATTTTCACTTGGAGAACACAGAAAACACACCAAGGTGCTGCTGCAAGCAAAGTTACAGAGGTTTCCCAGAGTGTTGCTTTTCTCGAGAAAAGAGCGCTTTACAGCGCTTTCTGGCTGCTAGAGACATGCAGAAAGAGCAAGTGTGGCAGAATGTGTTCCAAAGCAGCTGGAGCTACCACGGGCTCCCCACAGGCTTATTTTCACTTGGAGAACACAGAAAACACACCAAGGTGCTGCTGCAAGCAAAGTTACAGAGGTTTCCCAGAGTGTTGCTTTTCTCGAGAAAAGAGCGCTTTACAGCGCTTTCTGGCTGCTAGAGACATGCAGAAAGAGCAAGTGTGGCAGAATGTGTTCCAAAGCAGCTGGAGCTACCACGGGCTCCCCACAGGCTTATTTTCACTTGGAGAACACAGAAAACACACCAAGGTGCTGCTGCAAGCAAAGTTACAGAGGTTTCCCAGAGTGTTGCTTTTCTCGAGAAAAGAGCGCTTTACAGCGCTTTCTGGCTGCTAGAGACATGCAGAAAGAGCAAGTGTGGCAGAATGTGTTCCAAAGCAGCTGGAGCTACCACGGGCTCCCCACAGGCTTATTTTCACTTGGAGAACACAGAAAACACACCAAGGTGCTGCTGCAAGCAAAGTTACAGAGGTTTCCCAGAGTGTTGCTTTTCTCGAGAAAAGAGCGCTTTACAGCGCTTTCTGGCTGCTAGAGACATGCAGAAAGAGCAAGTGTGGCAGAATGTGTTCCAAAGCAGCTGGAGCTACCACGGGCTCCCCACAGGCTTATTTTCACTTGGAGAACACAGAAAACACACCAAGGTGCTGCTGCAAGCAAAGTTACAGAGGTTTCCCAGAGTGTTGCTTTTCTCGAGAAAAGAGCGCTTTACAGCGCTTTCTGGCTGCTAGAGACATGCAGAAAGAGCAAGTGTGGCAGAATGTGTTCCAAAGCAGCTGGAGCTACCACGGGCTCCCCACA